>NC_040032.1:8537926-8660722 GCF_000972845.2 Larimichthys crocea
GGGGGGGATTTGTCCAACAAACGCCACCTGGGTGGAATTGCACCCCAGGAAATTTTCGCTCACCCTGTAAGCGAATTACTATGAGGTCACACAGACTCGTTACACTATCTAGAGAGGAACAAGCGACGGACTTCAAATAAATAACTTATTTTATTTAACAATGGTTTTACTAAAGGTAACATGAACATGTTCTTCACAACCTGCGTTGTTCTGCTATACCACATTCGTTAGGGGGGAAAATAAACCCAAAAATAGAGCAGGGACAGTCAGTGAGGCGCAGACTAAAAGAACCTTCAAAACACACAATAAACAAATTACAAAACCAAACCACACGTGCCACAGCAAACTTAAGGGAGGTGCGCTGGGGACCACCACCAGGCGAGTCTGCACGCACTACACCCGCCTCTGTCCAGGAAGAAAACACACAAAAATTTATGGGTGGAGCGACACTCAAAGGTTGAATATACGAATTATTAAAAATGTCCTATTTCTTAAACAACACTTCACACACAACATCACACCCACATGCACACCAACAGAACGAAATACACATTAATTGTTTCTTAACCTATTATAGAAAAATACTTAAAGAAAAATTTACTTATATAAGAATAAAACAAAATCAGAAATGTAACTCAATAGAACAAACAAAATAACCATCTGTAATCAAAATAAAGAACCAAGAGCTTGCAAATTAACTGATTTACCCGAAACAACTACATAACGGAAATAATATTAACCCAAACAAACAAAGAAAACACTTAAATAAGTCAGTGCAGTGGGGCTTGAGTCTGGTGCTGCGGAGGAGCCACAAACAGCAACTCAGGGGCCATTAAGAAAAAGAATACGGGTGTGGAAGACAGCGTGACAAAAACGGAGCCCAGGGGCCTGCACCAAGGCTGAGGCAGCGGAGTTATTGCGTAGGTTGCTGCGGTGGTCATCAATAGTCTGTTGCCGTGGATCCCCGAGCGCAGGAGGAGAGACAGAAACCGCTGCAAATTCCGCAGCTACAGCAGGACAGAGCAGAGGGCAACAGCTGTTAGCAAAAGGACTATAGTTAACCATGATAACAACGAGCATGCTTACCGATAGAGAGAGCTTTACGCACTAAAAAAAAAACCAGTCCTCAACAACAGCAGAACGCGGGACACCAATTCCTCCAGCTGCAACCCAACCAGTTACGGCCCAAAAATGAAAAACAAAATCACGGCGGTTGTCGCACCCACTGTGCAATTAAAAGATGCAGTAAAGCAACACGCTTACCTGGCGGACGAAATCACACCGAACACCCAAAACACCAAACTGGATCACGCTACCCGAGGCCTTCCAGGTGAATGCCAGGGAGAGAATGCGCCCCGGAGGACGCAGTAGTAGTTAACCAGGTGCTGCCAATCGCAATCAGCACCGTGATACTGATTAAGTGGGAGGGGGGGTGGAAGCCAGAGCAACACCCGACCTGCCACCCACTATGTCATCAGAGGTTAAGGAAACATGCTCAACTGAAATATGAGCTCTTGACAACAACACTACAGTCAGTATGTGCCTTATTTTGCAAATCTGCCGTCCATTTTGTGCCTGAAGTCCATCACAAACTGCATGAGGTTTGTGATTTTCCAGCTTGTCTGTTCTTTTTTGTTCGATGAAAGACACCAGAGACAAAAAATGACAGACCTCAGATCACATCAGCTTTCTGCTCGATTTTATTATTTCACACACAATCAAACTTGATTGAACTTGGAAATATTTATGTTGTTTTTATGTTTTTTTTTTTGTCTTTTGCTTTGCTATAAGTGTGAGTGGGAAGGTAATGAAGGTGTCGACATGTTACAGACTCTGTGTCTGTTTGCATGTAAAGATGATGACGAAGAAAAGAGAAAAACATCAGCTGATTTACTGTATGTTGATCCTGGAGAACTACCACACAGGACGGATCTTCATGCTGAGGCTCTGGAGAGTGAATTAACCCTCCATATCTCCACACAACTCCAAGAGCATAGTGACTACTATCAGCCCCCCAAAGATAAACCCCGTTGGGGTTTGTCTCGTGACATTTGTCGTACCAGAATCCCCCCAGGTATAGTCTGGCCACAGTTGCCAGACCAGATTGTCCTGTGTCTTTTGTCGAAGTGTGGAAACTTCATTTTTTCTGACGAGTCATGGAGTCTCTAAGCAAACATGAACCACATGTTTAATCTTACAATGATACTAATGATACTAATACTCAAAACACTACTGGGACTAAGACCTTGTTGGACACTATGCTGCCACCAGGGGGTTAAAGTGGTTTGCCGTGGGGGACCCCAAGAAAATGATAGGCCAGTTCATTGATTGATTTCAGTCTCATGAATACACTAAATATTCATTTGGATTCTGATTACTAATCAATGAATAAACTACAATCAAGTACCCATCAACCTGCACTGTCACCCCTACAGCCCTCCTTCCTGAATAATACTCACCCGCCCCTCCCATTTTTAAATCCAGGAGACTGCAGTGCATATCCGTCATGCTCGGCGTCGACAGAGAAGGATGAGTAACGATGCAAACACTTTGTTTCCATCAAAGTACCCCATGTCGACCCCAGCAGCTCGTACTCCTTAGTGGCGGGTCAGTTGGGGATGTTCTCAAGACCTGCACACAAACACAGTTTTTTATTCCATTTTGATCACCACACCTTACTGTTCGTCGCTTGGATAAATATATTGGACTCAGTCACATGACTGTTGGTTTGGTTTCATTTCTCACCCGAGCCTAGTACTCCAGCAGCTATACCAAAGCCCCCATCTTGTACTGATCCCAGGGTCTGTAGAAGTTCACCGAGCCGTCCATCCTCCTCTGGAACACCTGGGGGGACGGGATGGGGGTTAACTAGCTAAACACACAAGAATCTGACAGGTCACGTTCACACACAGCAAGTTTCTGTATTTCCACTTGTTTGAGAATTATTTTGGTTTCTTTTAACAGTCTGACCGGGATTAGAGAGAACCTCAGGGAACACTGGAGCAAACATTCAGGGAACCCAGATTGCAATCCACGAGATATTACTACCTGTTCCAAATTATTATGCAACTCCGATTTCAATTTAAACAAACATTTGATTTGTAGTTTTTTCAATGAACGTTTTCAATTGTGCGTCTCCCCTGTCTCTTTAGATGACACTGGCATTCAGTCTCAGACAGTTTGGTCATTTGTTTGCCAGTGAGCCTCATTAAACAGGAAACAGGAAACTACTAAAGCGGTTGTTCCACCATTATTAAGCAAGTCACAGGTTTTATGCAATATTGGGAAAAAAGAAAGATCTTCTGCAGGGTGAAGTGTGAAATACTGCAGTATCTTGCAAAAGGTATGAAAAACAGGATATTTCACACAAAAATAAAGAGATCATCCAACTGTCAGAAAGTTTGGTCCTGATTCAGAGTGCAGATGTGTTAGTTCGATCAGATAAATGCGTGTTAAGGCAAATTTATCGAATTTATAAGAGAGCATGTGTGTTGATTTCTGTTTTCAATCCTTTAGGAAACTATTTACTGTTTGAAAACTGTTTTGCATAAAAATTTGGAACACTGCATTTTGAGGGTATGCAAAAAATGCCACGTCATTAGTAATTTTGTTTTAATAAAATCCAGTTATGTATGATTGTTGAGGAATAAAAAAAATCCTACTGACTGTCAATGATATAGATGATTGAGTAAAGAATCACAGTATATGCAGACAAATCATTTGGAACACTGTGTAGGTCAAAGCTCTTGGCTGTTGACTTTAAGCTTCAGTGAAAACTCACCGTCCACTGTCCTCCTTCTGACTGCATGTCACAGTACACCTACACACAAACACACATTCATTAGCAACTGAAATCACGTTGAAATACTTTACACAGTATGTTCACAACATGCTATAACAAGTACTGTGAACTACTACTTGTTATAACTAGGACTACTTGTATGTGTTGTATCAGGAGCTTCAGTCAGAACCTGTAACTGATGAGCTCATGTCTTTACATTGCGACGTCTCATCTTGAACCAACATCTTATCATTGAAGGTCGACCTGCGTCCCCGAGAGGATGAAGTGTACCTGGACCAGCAGACGTGGATCCGATGTGGGATTAGGGTGTACCACTCCGCTGGGTCTGGTCTTGTCTTGTTGGTAGAGTGTCACTGCAGTCCACTGGCGGACGATCTCTGTGCAGCTGGTCAACACTGGAGCCAGGACGAGGAGGACGCTGAGAGCAGCTGGAACAGAGGAGATGTTGTCATTGTTGACCTGGAGTAAGGTTTGAAGCTTCTGTACACCGTAAAAAAGGTCAGATATCATAATTCAAGTAAATGTCAAAAGTTAAATGCAATGCATTGTTTTTAGTTTTTATTTAACCAGGAAGGTCCCATTGAGATTAAAAAGCTCTTCTGCAAAGGAGTCCTGGCCGAGACAGGCAAGCAGCACAAACTAAGAACAAGTAAAAACACACGCAAGACACATGGCGAAGATTACAACACATAGCATATCTAAAAGGGCAGTACACGCCATGAATTCAACCAATATCAGTTAAAGGCAACGACAGCCCAATGATTCAGTCTCCAGGTCTTTCAATATGGATTTAAAAGCTTTCAAAGAAATCAGATCTTTGAGTTGTTTGCTTTTCCTCACTGGGCTGTCCAGGAAAGTTTCAACCTGAAGAGCAGAGCGCTTTGTCCTCTGTCTTAAAGAAGACTCTGCAGCGTGTTTGATGGCATGAAAAAGTTTGATGCATTTGTTTCCAGAATCACAGTTAGAATGTAAAAGTACACATAAATGTCCAAACTGAGAAGATTTACCTTCAATGACAAAGGAAACATTCAACTGTTAGTGTGGACACAAACGTTTTATAATGAGCCACATATTTAATTACAGCCTTGTTGTCATTTACCACACTGTCTTTTGTCATTTTCAGGAAAGCAGAAGAAACACTGTTAAAATAATCCTTTTGAATTAATGAGTTTTGTAATCAGTTTTTAAAACACAGGAAAACTCCTGTCAAAATGTACCATTGTTTTACAGTGTACGTTTGACTGTGAAGCCCTCAGCCTACAGAGCTACATAGATTCTAAACAGACAGAAAGGTGTAGAAAGTTACACATTTACCTTCATCGTCAGAGTTCTGCTGAAAATCCTGATGTCAGCCTGTCTGGATCTCTGATGAGCTGTATTTATATCCTAAAAATGATTTCACACTTTAGTCTTCAATACTTCAGTTAAACAAACATTTGATTTGTAGTTTTTCAATGAACGTTTCAATTGTGCGTCTTCCCCTGTCTCTTTAGATGACACTGGCATCAGTCTCAGACAGGTTTGGCAGTTTGCCATGAGCCTCATACAGGAAACAGGAAACTACTAAAGGCGGTTGTTTCCACATTATTAAGCAATCACAGGTTTCATGCAATATGGGAAAAAAAGAAACGATCTTCTGCAGGTGATGAAGTGATGAAAATACTTGCGTATAGTTTGCAAAAGGTATGAAAACAGGATATTTCACAAAAAAATAAAGAGATCATCCAACTGTCAGAAAGTTTGTGTCTGTTCAGAGTGCAGATGTGTTAGTTCAGCTAAAGCGGTTAAGGCCAAATGTATCGTATTAAGAGAGCAGGTGTGAAAAAGCCACTGATGAGCAGCAAACAGGTATTTGAAGCTGCTGGTGCCTCAGGAGTCCCAAAAACCTCTCGATGCTGGATACTCCACAGGCTTGCTGATGTGCATAAAGCTGTAATTGAGCCATTCTCAGGAAAAATGACTGCAGTGCGCTCAGAAATACATGATGACTCATTTTCAACAGTGTTATTCACTGATCAATGCCGTGCTACACCGGATGGTCCAGATGGAGCTCTGGATAGTTGGTAGATGGCCACCATGTCCCAACAATCTGCAACATCAGCAAGGAGGTGGTGGAGAGATGTTTTGGGCTGGAATCATAGGAGATGAGTTGGTAGGCTCCTTTAAGGTGCCTGAAGGTGTCAGAATGACCTCTACAAAACATGTGGAGTTCCTAACTGCCCGTTTCCTGCCATGGTATAAAAAGAAGAACTTTGCCTTCTGGAATAAAATCATTTTCATGCAAGACGATGCACCATCCCATGCTGCAAACAATACCATTGAGGCCTTGGCTGCTTTGGGCATAAAGGGAGAATCATCCCCTGACATCAACCCTGTTGAGAACCTGTGGAGCATCCTTCAAAGGAAGCTCTATGAGGGCGGGCGGCAGTTTACCTCAAAGCAGCAGCTCTGGGAGGTGATTCTGGCATCCTCAAAGGAAATACAGGCAGAAACTGTCCATGGACTTACAAAATCAATGGATCAGAGAGCTGTTAAGGTGATATCAAAGAAGGGCTCCTGTGCTAATATGTAACTCCATCTGTAAATTGTTTGTTTATGATTGAACTAGCTTTGATTTGAGAACAATGACCCCCTAATGCAAAAAATACAACTGATTTCTGTTTTCAATCCTTTAGAAACTATTTTACTGTTTGAAAACTGTTTTGCATAAAAATTTGGAACACTGCATTTTGAGTTACTGCAAAAAATGCCAGTCATTAGTAATTTTGTTTAATAAAAATCCAGATTATGATATGATTGTTGAGGAATGAAAAATCCTACTGACTGTCAATGATATAGATGATTGAGTAAAGAATCACAGTATATGCAGAATCATTTGGAACACTGTGTAGGTCAAAGGTCACAGTACACCTACACACAAACACACATTCATTAGCAACTGAATCAAGTGGAAATACTTTACATAAAAAAAATGTGACCACCCAGTGTTTCAGAGTGGACCACAGTCTCGACTGTGTCCCTCCAGAGAGACCTGTGTGTTCACCAATCAGAAGGCAGCATAGCACCTGCCGTTCAAAGTCCTTTAACTCACCTGGCTCAACAACCTGTTGGAGAGTCTGTCTTCAGCCACGAGCTAGCTTTGTCCCATCTGCTGCTCTTGCTGCCTTAGCTTTGGCACCAGGTGAACCTTTTCACCTGATCAGGGTGATGGATGGATCAGGTGGCCGCCCTGGAGAGGAATGTGGCTTCCCTGGTGTGGTTGCTGGACTACCTTACTCATCAGCAGATGAGCTGACTGCAGATTGTAGAAGGCCAGAAGACGGCAAACCTCCCTTACAATGGTTGACCACCACAGCTCCACTACAACATGAATCCATGGATCTGCAACCAAGTTGCCCCAGATTGAACTCTGACCTGGACCCCTGAGAACCTTCACAGACTTCGAGCTGTTGGAGGTGCACAGGTGTTTCTTTCCCAAGTCAAGCAGCATGTGGCTGACAATGTTTGTTCCACTTCATGCAGTCAACCCGTCTACATGCAGGACCTGCAGGTTTGTAGGTGGGTTAATTAAGACTGTACTCGTTCTCAGGACTTGCTTTCATTTATGAGTGCTGTTAAACTGTGAGTGCTCTGACTTTGTGCCAATGATAAGCGAGCTCGTCCTGCCTGAAGTTCATCAGGAGGTCTGAGAGTCTCTCTCAGCCTGAAGGCTAGCTCGCTCTCTGCAGTGCTATTTAGAGGCTGGATGTTCTCTTAGAACGTTCTCCATCAGGGGCACTGCAGCGTCAGCGTGACTTTAACCAGTTAAAGGCTGTTTAACTGCTCTGCAGTACACAAACCTCTGGATAACAACATGATACACAGGTGTCGCTGTTGTCTACAACCAAAGTAAGTAGAAACATGACGTTCATTAACTCATTAATACACGAATAAATGCAGATTTCTGTTCTGTCTGGCAGCCATGGAGGCCACTGAAGGTTGATGTACCTTTATTTATCTTTGTGCAACTCAAGGCCAAAGTCTGAGATCTATGTGACTTACACATCGTTCCGTTTTAGACAGTCTGCGGGGATGTCACGGAGACTACGTCCAGGTTTTAGACAGTCTGCGGGGACGTCACGGAGACTACATCCAGGTGAAATCATGTGACTGAGCGGGTAAAGGTTATAAATGATCTTTATTAGAATCCTTGGGACAGCGTTCAGGATACAGAAGTTGCATTTTTTGACCATTAATTAAACTGTAAACGATAAAACAAACGACATCAGAAATAAAAAGAACAATCTGTTAAACGTCCTCGGGTCTGTCGGGTCGTCTGATCTTTATTAATATTCATCATGCATGGCAGAGTGTCGAAAATAAAAGTGTCATTTTGATTCGATCAGCTGCATCGATCACCTCTGCAACACATTTGATTCAGTTGTTTAGTGTCTCTGCTGGAGCCGGTTTGGGTCAGAACCGATCACCTGTCTGACCTGGAACATGAACTGGGTGAGATCGGGTCTTTTCAGAGCATGTTCTTTGGTCAGATCTCACTGAGAAGTGAACCCACAGCAGCAGAGAGGAGGATTTGTTTTTCGTCTTTGGTACCACAGAACTTCAGACCTCGGGCCGAGACCGGCTCGTGACTTCAGAGCTGCTCATTATCCCTGTTTGTGTTTCTTTCCTGCAGCGGCTACATGGCTTTGATACATTTGGGGAAGGTCAAAACATGAATCTGACTGTATGCTACTGTACACTGACTGAAACCAATTATCCTGACGGGCCTGAAGCTCAAAGCTCGTCTAATTAACTCGTTCTCGTAAACACGTCAAACAGATTAACCTCAGAACAGAAACATGAATTTTGCTCCTTTGGATGATTATTGCACATGAAAAGATTTAAATCAAGTTCTTAATATAAAACATGTAAAGTGACTCAGCAGTGAGAGGTATAACGAACATCACAATGTCGACTATTGCTATTAATGAAAACCTCCATCAGTGATTACTGATCCACCTTCAGCTACTTAAATCAGTTATTAAATTTAATAAACTACCGTCTGTGACCTCCTGTTGACCCACACTGACCTGTGATCAGCTGAACGGTGTCTCTGTCACTCGTACGTCTGTTCTCACACTATGTAACTTTGAGAAGTACGTAACGCTTTACGGCACTAAGTCACACAGCAGCAACTATTTCACTGATTCTGGTGAAACTGGATCATATTTTATGGAGGAAATGTTTTCTGGTTTTCCCTCTGATGTCCTCCGGCTGCTCCGCCTCAACTCTCTGTGATTTTACAGGAGTTTATGATGGACAGTGAAGTAACTGCTGACAGCTGTAAGCGGCTGTTAGGATCAGTCTGTTAGCTGTACATGATGGCAGAGGAGCAGAGAGTGAAGAGACGCTGACGGAGGAGAACTAAGAGAGAAAAGAGAGAGTGAGCGAGCAAGAAGCCGCCGGACACGAGAAATGTGGGACGGACTTTTAGTGGTTGGTGAGAGCGTGGGGAAATAAAAGGCTGAAAGACAGACGCGAGCTGGGCTGACTGCTGCTGAGTCAGTGATGTTAGCTGGCTGCTGTGGGATACACGCTGGGGGCGTTAAATCGAGAAGTAAACCTCTTAACTTCTAATAAATTAATGATGCGTGTTTTGGTTGATTTTCTAAAAACGTTCAGCAGACAGATCTGCATCTCTGTTACACGGCGGGATACGTAACTGAAATCGATATGCTTTACTCTGAAATGAATATTTCATAAACTATCATTCCTAAAGTGAACATGCAACATTCGGTTGCTGTTTTTTCCTGTTATAACTTTCAAGCAGGCTCATCACATAGATAGATATAAAAATAAATTAAATACAATAAATAAAAAGAGGATAAACATACATCGAAAAGTGCAAATGTACATTTGTTTACAGCATGACAGATTCACTGTACAATCATTGATTATATACTCACATTATTTATGCATTATAATAATATAATAAGGTTACAAGTAGCATAGTTGAGTAAGAAATATTTCATAGCAAGTCTATTGGAAAATATTGCATTGCCTTGTGACGACGGGAGAGGCTCTTCTAAACGTGTGTGTGTGTGTTTGCATGTGTGTACATTGACATAAGGTGTATGTGCAAACAGTTAAGCAAGAAAAAACTCAAATCATTCTAGTTCAGAGGCACAAAAAACTGCCCAGCCTGCGTTTCAAGTATCTAGCATCGTTTTTGGACAACACACATCAGTCGGACGTCAGCGAAGCGAAGAGAGAAAGAGAAGGAGAGAACAAAAGAAAAAGGATACTTCCTTTTTGATCATCGTACGACGAAACGAGCAGTTCAAAGTGTCAAAAGAACGACACGGATGAGACAAACATCAAGGAGGATATTGCACTTCACCTAAAACACTCGTTGGTTAAGACAGCCCGCAGTTGGGCTGGAAACAGCAGTCATGCTTCACATTGAGCTCCATGTTCGCCGGATGCTTCCTCGGTTGCAACAGAAACAAATGGGAACGCTTGGGAGCGAGCGAGGACTCACAGTTTTTACAAACATCTCGTCTTCGTCGATGGTCGGGCTCAGGAAAAAGATCGCGAGGAAAGTCGTCCACTGGCAGTCGGTTTGTTAAAGAAAAGCCGTCGTGTTCGAGAGCCTGGCGCTCAAAGTGGACGGTATCCATCTGAAATCTCGTTCCTGGGTCTCTTGATCAATAACAGGGTTCTGATGTGGACCTGGATAATCTTTGCAGGTTAAGCTACAAGTTTTTGGACTCTCCTGCACCTGCAGGCTCTCTGGGAGTTCTTGGAGTTCAGTACAAATCTCTGGCTTTAAAGAAACATGCTTTCTGTTGCTCTGTTGGGATTCTGGTTCTGTACGGTGCAGATAAGGATGATCGGAACAATACTTTTACCTGGAGAACAACTAATGATGGGCAGGCGGTCAAACAGTCTAAACTTTCCTTTTTCTTGAGTAATAAACAGTTTAAAGAGAATATTATACTGTACAGTTGGGTAATGGTGCAGCACCTGTCTGTGCTGGGCTGTTTCTGTTCATGTATGTGAAGTGGAGACAGAGAAAGAGAGACTAAATGTTTGCTTACTATCCCACACTGCCCGGATACGCTTCAGCGTCCGAGTCCATCAGATTTCTCCGGACGTCTCAGCGCTCTGACTTGACTTTGTAGCGCAGGACGAGGTAAGTAGCCAGTCTGAGGACCAGGAAGAAGACGCCCAGCACCATGAAGTCCACATACAGCTTGGCGTCCTCCACGTCCAGCAGCTGCAGAACCTCCTCCGGCTTCTGGAACTTACACACCAGACCCGGACACTCCAGCTCTGACCGGTTCATCCCGTAGATGGAGAGGATCACCCCCTCAAAGCCGTACCTGGAAGGAGGATCACGATCATTTAAGGGGAGCCTGAACACAAACACATTTAACAGACAGTGTGTGACGTACCTGACGTAGGACACATAAGAGCTCCACTGCAGGTATTTAGGAATGGTGTCAAAGTTGACGAAGAAGCCAGAGAAGAGGAGCACAGGTATGGCTGTGACCGGACCCACGAAGGTCGCCACCTGTCGAACAAATATTGATCAATGAATTCACAACAGTTCAAATAAAGGATGGAAATCCATGTAGCAAAGCCAAAGATATAGTCTTCTTCCTGGTGCCTACATTACCCATAATGCAATCGGTGTGCCTACCTGCAGAGACGTGGAGGCCGCACCTATCAGCAGACCCAGGGACTGGGCCACCAGGGCCGTGGACGTGGACAAGGCCATGAAGAGCAGGTAGCGACCCGCTTCAGGAGGCTGCTCAGTCATCCAGTACACGATACTGCAGTACATGATCGGACAGATCACCTGGAGGACAGAGTTTGTGTTTGTTAATGTGAAACTGAATGTGTGGAAATCGCTGCATGCTCAGTCATCAGAGCGTTACCTGGAACGGTACGTCCGCCATCGTTTTGGCCAGATAATACGCCTTCAGGCTGTACCAGTAGTTGAGATGTTCCCTCATGAACACAGACATCTCCAAAGGAACTGTGGAGGAACAGCAGCGTTAGAGGACAGAAGGACTTTCAACAATCCAATCTGACAATAAGTCTTACAGGTCAGGATGGTCGGCATCAGGGCGGCGAACATGAGGAACAGCATGGAGAAGAACAGGAAGCCAGTGTTGTTGAAGACTTTGCTGGCGTCATTTCCAATTTTGAGATAAAGCAGTCCGATCAGCACGCCGATGCACAGATGGGACATCACCCTGAGGTGGGTCAGCACCTTCAGAATAACCAGAACATTAACACGACTCAGAGACCTTCAACTGACACCAAGAACCAAAGAAAGCTTCACAGTGTTTTATTTTACCGTGTCCCTGCATATCATGATGAAGGTCCGTTTGAAGAGGATGCAGAACTGCGTGAACGTACTGGTGGCAAAGCTGTGTTTCTCCAGAGTTCCCGTGTCCTGTGGAGAGCGACGTCACGTCAGAGACTCAGATACAACAGAAACCATCACAACATCCACAGAAGAAGAGTCTGAAGGTTCTCTGAAGGTTTCCTCTGTGTTACTTGAGTGTTGATTCAGTTTGTGGACCCACACGGAGGCAGGTTTATTTATATTATTTATTCATCCTGAACCGAACCAGTTCGTAGATGGTTTTCATTAGAAATGTTATGTTTTAACATGTTTCCTTCATGTACCATAGTTTGAGACCTGGTGCTGAGATGTTAAAGCAGTGATCTCTAATTAGACCAGAAAACACCATCACACATCTCGCCTGTGGTTACTGGCTGAAGCCTACACACACAAAAAACAGCTGAAGATAAAAATCAATGAACTGAAGAGTGACGGAGAGAGCACAGCCGCTTCACGGGTACAGCTTTAACATTTAGCTGATGCAGGTGTGTGGTTGTGATAAAGGTGCAGGTATCACTCACACTGTGACATTGAGAAGGACATGAAGAGTCACTCTTGTCTCTGGAGTTCTTCTTGCTCTCCTCCGAGCAGAGTCCACCCTGAACCGCCTCAAACAGAACCGGGTTCAGATCCCCGTACTCCCCGGACGCCACCTCGATGACTGTGGACAGAGAGGACAGGTGTGTGAGAACAAAAACACACATTCAGGTGTGTTCAAAGAGATGTTTGACTTACTGAAATCTGCAGGGTTGTGGTACGTGGGGCAGTGGAGGCCCAGGTTCTTCAGGTACGGGATGAGGTACGGGACCGTGCCCTTGTATATGCACTGACCCTGACTGAGGATGTACAGCTGGTGGAGAAACACGTTCAGAGTAATCAACGTGATTTCCGACACACCGGCTCTGAATAATATATGAACAGCAGGCCGGAGTATCGACTGCAGCGCTGCTCGTCAGCTCGGTACAATGAATCATAACCGGGTCTGAGTGGCTAATGGACGTGTCACGTTACCTTATCAAACATCTCAAAGAGCTTGGCGCTGGGCTGATGAATGGTGCAGATGATTGTCCGTCCACCCTGCGCCAGAGACTTCATGAGGGACACCACCTGGAAGCAGGACGCGCTGTCCAGACCGCTGAGACGGGACAGAACACCAGAGACAGACGCTTAATCTGGACTGCTGGTCAGATGACACAGATTCAAAGCAGCTGACGTCATCGACGTACCTGGTGGGCTCATCGAAGAACATGACGGGAGGATTGTTGACCAGCTCGAGGGCAATGGCCAGTCGTTTACACTGACCTCCAGAGAGGCAGCTCGTCCGAGTCTGAGCACATTCAAGGAGACCCAGAGCGGTCAGGATCTCGTCCACCTGAGGGACAAACAGAGGTTCACAGAAGGTTTGAAGATCTAAACCCAACTGAACACATACAGCACTCATGATAACGAAGTAATATTCAGACTTACGAGCTCTTTTTTGACCTGCATGCTCTCATTGAGTTTCAGATTGGCAGAAACCTGAAACACGAGCAGACGTCAGCACTTTATCGTTGAACATTTAATGGATTTAATGAGGTTTATCGGATTTAACGGCGGCCTCACCATCATGGCCTCCCTCGCGGTGAGGTGTGGCAGCAGCATGTCGTCCTGCATGATGTAACAGGACATCTTCCTGAAGGTCCGCAGGTCTCTCGGCCGACTGTTCACCATGATCTGACCCTTCATGCCCGTCTCCCTGTTAGCAAACACAAAGTGGAGTGCTGTTATAGTGAATCTGAGCCCGGCTGAAGGTCGGTCTGCTCTCCTCACCACCAAAGCAAACAGGGCCCTGAAACCAAGAAGCTGTTTTGGTAGATTAACAGTAAATGAAGTACATGGATCTCACCTGTAACCTGCCAGAATATTCATCAGGGTGGATTTTCCGGCTCCTGAAGGTCCCATGATGCCGATCAGCTCTCTGCTGTTGAACCTTCCCGACAGACACTTGAGCAGAGCTTTGTAACCTGACGGAGACACAAACCTCCACCGTCTCCATCTTAATGCAAACTTTATATTCATGTAACACTTTGTACGTCCATCAGTGTGTCCACGCTGTCCATGTTTATGTCTGTCTGTGTCTGAACGCTGAGAGCAAAGTGACACCGGCGTCAAAGCCGGTCCAATGAAACCGGTTCTGGTTCTGTTGTCACATATTTGAACATCGTCCTGAGTGTGTGAGAAGTGAGAAGAACAGGAAGCACCAGAAACACTACAGGAAGATTTAAGATGGTGACCTTGATGGCGCAGAGTGAAAAACCACACGCATCACTTCCTGTCAGGTTTTTAAATGGTTGACCTGCTAATAACGCATCGCCTGACCTCTGTGGTTCTGCTAGAACCTGTTTTAGACCCGACTTGTTCTGAAAGCTCATGGAAACTTAGAAATGGCTGCAAGCATCCCTCGCCTCACCCATCCCTCCCCCGTCTGCAGGGAGGCCTCAGCAGAGCAGACAGCGCCCCCTCCTCCCACGTCGTGTTATTACCTCGGACGGCAGAGTGGCCCACCGTCCGCCATGTGCTGCATACTGATGATCCAACCCTGCATAATAATGTTTGTCTCTGTGCGAGGCTGCAGGAGCGTCCTGATCCGGTCTCAGGAGAGCCGGGCTCACATCAGCGTCCACACAGACTTAACAGGAAGTGACAGCAGAACGCTCAGCGAGCCCGGGCTGATCTCACCGGTGATTGTTGGACAAATTGTTGTGAGTCACGGTTGAGGCAGGGTCAGCCACACAAATGACGAGTCAACGCTCAAACCAGGATTATAACGTCTCCGTGAGCCTACATAACCCACAATGCAACTCGACCACCATCAGTTTCAGGTGTGATGTCTCAATATGGTCAGGTGAGATGTCGACCAGAGGATTTTGGGACAGGAAGCGTTCTGAGTTCTGTTTGTAGTTGGAGTGGTATTGACGATGTTTCCGTTTTGTATTATCTTTTTTTAGCATTCATATTTTCCATATATCTGAGAAAGCAGAAAACTGAACAACAACCGGACGAGCGAGGCTCAGAGTCTCTGCATACATCCATGGCAGGAAGTGGAGGTGAAGTAACCTGTCTGTAATCGTGACTCCAAACAGGTGTACGTCACAAAATGAGCTCTGCTTCTCGACCCTTCTCTAACCACGTCGCCTCAGTTGCCCGGTCATGCTTTACCTAACTCAACATGTTACTCAACTCCTGACACAAGCTGTGTTCATCTCCAGACAGCCTCCAGCCTGCACAGTGAAACCTCTTCAGATGATCCAGAACGTGGCGGCTGGCCTGCTCTTCAGTCATGGAGCTAAAACCAAACACTGTAAAAGTTACAGACTGAACCTTTAAATCAACTCATCAATCACGAGAAGCTTTAAAGAAAGAAGCAAATCTCTGAACTCTAGATAACGTTTAGATAACGTTTAGATAACGTTCTGTGTGTTCATGAACATCCTGCATGGAAACGATCGAACCTTTGCATCAGCGTCAGAAATGTTGATGCTTCTCTAAACAGCACTGAGCGCGCTCAGTAACAGATTTGATCTGTAAGACGACCTGAATGCAGCTGCAGAGACGCAACTGCAGTAAATAACAAAACGCAGAGCGGAGATCACCCAGAGGCATGTCAACATCTCCCCCCCTCACCCATCCTCTCCCATCCTCACCCATCCTCTCCCATCCTCTCTTCCTATCCTCCCTCTCTCACCTCCCGGCTCGTGTTTCACGGGGAGAATACCTCGGCACGAGGAGAAAACCCTCGACATGAAAGCAGCAGCATCTATAACAAACACATCCTGAACCCTTTCACAATAAAAGACTTCCTGTTTGTAACAGCCATTTTAAAGAATGAGTCATAATAAAACACATTAAATCATGTGACATCATCTCTGATCTCATCTGAGCTCGTTAAAGACACGAAGCTCGTCAGGACAAATCACTGCAGCGAGGTCAAACAGAAGAGAGGAGGTGATTTAATGTGAGGTCACATGAGACATGAGGAGGGTTGAAGGAGAGGAACATGCAACACGTCAATATCACGCCTCCACCTGCACTACATCATGCAGGGCCGCGCCTAAAGCCTGTATGTCCCCAGCGTGGCCCCTCCACCCAGAACACACAGCTCAGTTTGCAGAGGGCTCGGCGTCGATGCAGAGGACAGAGAGGCGAGCGGCCCGGCCCGTAAATTATTTACTACGTCTGAACTGTGCTGAGCGCAGCAGATCCACAACATGGAGGAGGTCTGCATGAGGACCGGGCCGGGCTGGACCGGGCCAGAACGACTCCTCTGATGTCAACACACACTCCACACTCATCTATCAGTTACTATGGGAACTGAACTCTGCACTGTAGCACTGTAGTACTGTAGTATTGTAGTATTGTAGTACTGTAGTCTTGTAGTATTGTAGTGTTGTAGTCGTGTGGTACTGTAGTAATGTAGTACTGTAGTCTTGTAGTACTGTAGCATTGTACTCTTGCAGTAGTGTAGTCATGTAGTCTTGTAGTAGTGTAGTATTGTAGTCTTGTAGTATTGTAGTTTTGTAGTCTTGTAGTCCTGTAGTCTTTTAGTACTGTGGTTCTGTAGTATTGTAGTCTTGTAGTACTGTAGTCCTGTAGTCTTGTAGTACTGTAGTATTGTAGTCTTTTAGTACTGTAGTATTGTAGTCTTTTAGTACTGTAGTTTTGTAGTCTTGTAGTATTGTAGTACTGTAGTGTTGTAGTCTTGTAGTATTGTAATACTGTAGTGTTGTAGTACTGTAGTTTTGTAATACTGTAGTATTGTAGTATTGTAGTACTGTAGTACTGTAGTATTGTAGTACTGTAGTGTTGTAGTATTGTAGTACTGTAGTTTTGTAGTATTGTAGTACTGTAGTGTTGTAGTACTGTAGTCTTGTAGTACTGTAGTTCTGTAGTACTGTAGTCTTGTAGTACTGTAGTTTTGTAGTCTTGTAGTACTGTAGTATTGTAATACTGTAGTACTGTAGTTTTGTAGTACTGTAGTCTTGTAGTACTGTAGTTTTGTAGTCTTGTAGTACTGTAGTATTGTAATACTGTAGTCTTGTAGTACTGTAGTACTGTAGTATTGTAGTACTGTAGTATTGTAGTCTTGTAGTCTTGTAGTATGTCTTGTCTTGTCTAGTCTTATACTATGTTCCTACGTGTGCAGTACCTCTCCTCCTCCACCAGGGGCCCTCACGGATGGTGTAGGACAGCTCGTTGAACTCCAGGTCGACGGCGGAGCGACGTGGGAGGTGCGAGAAGCGCTGCGCCTCAGTGATGTGGTTCTCCACCTTCTTCAGGTGGGTGAGCAGCGGCGCCTCCTGAGGAGCTCCACCCGGGAGTTTGGTCTCCTCCATGGGGATGCTGACCGCGCTCGGCTCCAGAGTCCTCTCAGCCATGCTGAAAGACTACAAAACGGGAGAGAGGGTTAGTCTGTTCTGACATCATCACACATCATCTGACATCATCTGACATCATCTGACATCATCTGACATCCTCTGACATCATCTGACATCATCACACATCATCTGACATCATCTGACATCCTCTGACATCATCACACATCATCTGACATCATCACAGAGATCCACAGACTGGTCGTTTTTGGACGCCTCGTCATCAGTTGATGTGATTTCAGAGTTTCCATGAAGTGAATCAAAGTGAATCAAAGTGAATCAAAGTGAATCAGATTCAGAGTGTGAGGAGTCGGATCTGGTTTCATGCAGCTCACTCGACTGCTGATTCACATAAATGTGACTGAAGTGAAGTGAAGCAGTTTAACAAAGTAAAAGACGATGATGAGCTGTGTCATGCAGGAGAGTGAGAAGGTGGAGGTGATGGAGGTGATGATGGAGGTGATGGAGGTGATGATAGAGAAGGTGGAGGTGATGGAGGTGATGATAGAGATGGTGGAGATGATAGAGGTGATGATAGAGATGGTGGAGATGATGGAGGTGATGGAGATGATGGAGGTGATGGAGGTGATGATAGAGATGGTGGAGGTGATGGAGGTGATGGAGGTGATGGAGGTGATGGAGATGGTGGAGATGATGGAGGTGATGAAGGTGATGGAGGTGATGGAGATGATGGAGATGATGGAGGTGATGGAGATGATGCAGGTGATGGAGGTGATGATAGAGATGGTGGAGGTGATGGAGATGATGGAGGTGATGAAGGTGATGGAGGTGATGGAGATGATGGAGGTGATGGAGGTGATGGAGATGATGGAGGTGATGGAGGTGATGGAGGTGTTTTCAAGTTAATTAACTGAATGAAATCACAGACACACTGACGAGTTTGTCCACAGACCAAAAACAACATCTGAGTGTAGTACTACTACTACTACTACTACTACTACTACTTTAGTGCTGGAGGATTGTGGTCTTGTAGTTTTGTAATACTATAGTATTGTAGTACTGTAGTAGTACTGTAGTAGTACTGTAGTAGTGCTGTAGTAGTACTGTAGTAGTACTGTGTCCGTGCAGTAAAGTATCGAGCGGTGCATTAGTGAATTTCCATTAGCAGTCTGCACACGCTCAGTAGAAACACTGACAGGCTTTAATGGACTCTTAGTCAAATGAAGACCTCCATGTTCTCCACAACACGTGAACTACACACACACACACACACACACACACACACACACACACACAGACACACACCACACACACACACACACAGACACACACACACACAGACACACACCACACACACACAGACACACACACACACACACACACACACACTCTGCAGTGTTACCTGCTCTCTAAATAAAAACACCTGTGACTCTGACTTCCTGTCAGGTTAACGTCTGTCCTGCTGTGTGTTGCATTGCGCATGCACACGCACACACGCACGCATTGCACATACTTGTTATTGTGAGCAGGTGAGCCCCGGTTCTCCTCTGACGGCTGGAGGTGATGATCCAAATAAACCAACAGTCCACAGTCCTGAAAAATCCGGTTCGGTTCGGATGTGGCCTCACAGCACCGAGCTGGTTTTTATCTCCCGGGGCGCGGCGCGCATCGTCCCGCATCCACAGCAGCAGCTCCAGAGATTAAAATCATGTCCGGCCTCAGACTAAGAGAGAGGAGGCGATCATCAGGGGAGCAGGACGCCCGTCATCTTCATCCGTCTCATCAAAGCCATCCGTCCAGAACCAGAACCAGAACCGAGCCCTTCACACGCATGCTCCGCGGTGCAGCTGATGTTTCAGTCCGTCCTGACATCTGGAAGGAGACAGAGAGTGAAAAACAGACGGAGATGCTGCGGATCCTTCAGCTGCCGCTGTCCCCCCGCACCGACCGGCTGCTGTGCGTGTGCGCGGCACGCACGCTGCTGGATGAGGGCGTAGCTGATGGAGGCAAAAAAAAAAAAACAACAACAACAACAACAAACTGTTTAGGTTATTCCCGCATCCGAAAACAAATGACCAATGATGTGTTAATAATTAATAATGAAATAATATTTATAATTAAATCAGCTGTTGGAGCTCTCAGGTGACACTTAAACCCTCAGGGCTCAGTTCTGTTCTGGAGAGTCTCTGGAGACAGACAGGACCGGGAATAACCCGGAATAACCCGCTCTACACCTTTTATCATTAATCCTCCTCCAGCCTCTTAATCCAGACACACATCATGGGTTCAGGCTGGTCCTGGTTCAGGCTGGCCCTGGTTCAGGCTGGCCCTGGTTCAAGCTGGTCCTGGTTCAGGCTGGCCCTGGTTCAGGCTGGTCCGGGTTCAGGCTGATCCGGGTTCAGGCAGGTCCTAGTTCAGAGGACATGGTGATGGAGATGTGGTCTGTCTCTTTAAAGGCCGCTCCTGCGCAGCTGCCGGTGCTGATGCTGCAGTCCCGGGTTATTTTCGGTGAAGCTTTCGGGGTTACTCGCGTTCATGCGCGGCCCCACGTGCCTTACATCACCCGGGAGAGGAAGTCCGAACCATTTATAGACAAACACACCTGGAACCATCAGAGGCACGAGCTGCAGAGAGTAAGCACATGCTGATACAGACAGACAGACAGACAGGTGAACAGACAGGTGAACAGACAGACAGGTGAACAGACAGACAGGTGAACAGACAGACAGGTGATGCATTCAGATAGACAAGTCTGTCTGTCTGTCTGTCTGTCTACCTGTCTGTATGTCTGTCTGTTTACCTGTCTGTCTGTCTGTTTACCTGTCTGTCTACCTGTGCAGGTGGTGGCTCTGAAGTTCATGCCTAAGGTGGGTCGCTCAGAGAAGGAGCTGCGCAGCCTGAAGAGAGAGATCGAGATCATGAGAGGCCTCCAACACCCGAACACCTGTCTGTCTGTCTGTGTACCTGTCTGTCCCCTCCACCTGAGCAGTGTGTTCACCTTTATTCTCAGAGTGCATGAACTCATTCATGGTCCTCTGATCATTAATCAGCTGTTTGATCCTCGGTGATGGATCAGCTGTTTGATCCTCAGTGATGGATCAGCTGTTTGATCCTCAGTGATGGATCAGAGTGTTTGATCCTCAGTGATGGATCAGCTGTTTGATCCTCAGTGATGGATCAGAGTGTTTGATCCTCAGTGATGGATCAGAGTGTTTGATCCTCAGTGATGGATCAGCTGTTTGATCCTCAGTGATGGATCAGAGTGTTTGATCCTCAGTGATGGATCAGCTGTTTGATCCTCAGTGATGGATCAGAGTGTTTGATCCTCAGTGATGGATCAGCTGTTTGATCCTCAGTGATGGATCAGCTGTTTGATCCTCAGTGATGGATCAGAGTGTTTGATCCTCAGTGATGGATCAGCTGTTTGATCCTCGGTGATGGATCAGCTGTTTGATCCTCAGTGATGGATCAGAGTGTTTGATCCTCAGTGATGGATCAGCTGTTTGATCCTCAGTGATGGATCAGCTGTTTGATCCTCAGTGATGGATCAGAGTGTTTGATCCTCAGTGATGGATCAGCTGTTTGATCCTCAGTGATGGATCAGCTGTTTGATCCTCAGTGATGGATCAGAGTGTTTGATCCTCAGTGATGGATCAGCTGTTTGATCCTCAGTGATGGATCAGCTGTTTGATCCTCAGTGATGGATCAGAGTGTTTGATCCTCAGTGATGGATCAGCTGTTTGATCCTCAGTGATGGATCAGCTGTTTGATCCTCAGTGATGGATCAGAGTGTTTGATCCTCAGTGATGGATCAGCTGTTTGATCCTCAGTGATGGATCAGCTGTTTGATCCTCAGTGATGGATCAGAGTGTTTGATCCTCAGTGATGGATCAGCTGTTTGATCCTCAGTGATGGATCAGCTGTTTGATCCTCAGTGATGGATCAGAGTGTTTGATCCTCAGTGATGGATCAGCTGTTTGATCCTCAGTGATGGATCAGCTGTTTGATCCTCAGTGATGGATCAGAGTGTTTGATCCTCAGTGATGGATCAGCTGTTTGATCCTCAGTGATGGATCAGCTGTTTGATCCTCAGTGATGGATCAGAGTGTTTGATCCTCAGTGATGGATCAGCTGTTTGATCCTCAGTGATGGATCAGCTGTTTGATCCTCAGTGATGGATCAGAGTGTTTGATCCTCAGTGATGGATCAGCTGTTTGATCCTCAGTGATGGATCAGCTGTTTGATCCTCAGTGATGGATCAGAGTGTTTGATCCTCAGTGATGGATCAGCTGTTTGATCCTCAGTGATGGATCAGCTGTTTGATCCTCAGTGATGGATCAGAGTGTTTGATCCTCAGTGATGGATCAGCTGTTTGATCCTCAGTGATGGATCAGCTGTTTGATCCTCAGTGATGGATCAGAGTGTTTGATCCTCAGTGATGGATCAGCTGTTTGATCCTCAGTGATGGATCAGCTGTTTGATCCTCAGTGATGGATCAGCTGTTTGATCCTCAGTGATGGATCAGCTGTTTGATCCTTGGTGATGGATCAGCTGTTTGATCCTGACTTAAGGTGAGACCAGCTGTGACCTGAACACCTCCATCAGCTCTGCTCCTGCAGGTTCACGGTGAAGGAGGACCTGGACTTTGGTCCCATGCTGGAGAGCGTGAATGGAGTAACTGGAAATGAGCGTGAGCAGACGTACTGGGAGATCCTGGCCGAAGGTCCAGGAGGCTTCAACGGGCTGGATGTGGGTGAGTGTGACCCGCCATGAGACTCCAAGAGCTGGACCAGGAGGATTCACTTACTGTCAAGTTATTTTACAGATTTGAACTGAGTCATGACAATCAGACACTGTCAATAAAGACGCAGATCATTTCTATCATTTTACAGAAAACGACTGTAACATTGTGTAATAAGATATTTTCTGTAAATTATGTCAGAGTTTGACTAAAAATACAGATTTACCTTAAAATAACAAATAAACTGACATAAACATTTATATAATGAGCCACATGTTTAATTACAGATGTTACTGTCATTTCACGTGTTCGTGTGTAATTTAAGAAAGCAGAAAAATACTGTACTGTACAAACACTTTGATTAGTTTATTGTTATTAACACTGAAAGTAGTTTGGTTGTTAATTGAGTTCATTGTAATTTTGTTCTGTGTACAGTTTGTAAAGATGTTTATAGTGTCTTCTTTGGTTTTTGTCTCATGCATGAACTCGTCTCGTTTCTTTGTCAGGGATCAGCTACAAACCGAGAGCCAACGAACACGTCGTCCTCAGGTTCAGCACGTGGACTCAGATGAACAGAAACCTTTATTTTGTATTTCTGTCAGTGGATGAATGACTTCCTGTGAAGTGTGAACTGTTACACAGCAACATCTAGTGGTCAACAGGAGGAATTTATCAACGTCTGCATCAAACGTCACAAAGTGACCAAACCAACACAAGATATGAAACATGAGAAACACAGCTGACATTTATTTACATCTCGTGAATGTTTGGTCTCTGGCTGAGTTTAATTCATATTTGACCTGAATAAAAGTCCTGCAGACAAAAGAAGAAGAGTCTGACGTCTGTACTTTGTTTGTTTGCTGAGCGGATCTTTTTTATTATTTCTGTTCATAGAGTCAGAAAATGATCTGTGCTCTTTGAGACGGAGATCAGAGTTCGTGCTTCGACTTATTCAACATCACAGATCATATTCATATTTATACATCTATAGAAACATAAAGAACAAACAGACATTTGGTAAATTTATCACATGAAATCATTTAAATATTAAATGAGACTCCCTGACGGTCTCCGTGTGACCCCTGACCCCTGACCTCAGCTCCTCTGGTCCTAACAGGATTAAGGTTTCACCTGGTCGAGGACAGATGGACTGAGCCGGCAGAGACGATAATCTGTCGTCTCACTTCTTCCTTTATCTTGGACACATACAAACGTTTACTGATGTACAAACATGAGAAAGAGCCCGACACCGTTCATCCTGTGAGAAACAAGAACTTATTAAAAACTCACAGCCTGAATTTTAATATAATCCACCTCCGACTCCTCCGGCGTTAGGAATTCAAATAATAAGACATTAAATCAACTTTTCTCTCCAAAACTAACGTCTGCTACACCGACTGTCGTCAGGTGAATGGTGTCTCTGTAAATTGCTGCCAGCTGTAGCTGCTGTTAGCTCATGTTAGCTCAGTCTGCTAGCCGTGCTGCCCGGACTGTGAGCTCAGAGCATCAGGAGTGTTAGTGTTTGTACCACAGGGAAGAAGAAGAGGAAGAAGAAGAAGAGATGTTCAGCCCCAGCAGTCAGCAGCCTCTATGGACATAATGGCAGAGGAGAAGAGAGTGAAGAGGACGCTGACGGAGGAAGCTAAGAAGGTTTTAGGTCCTCGGTTTCTGCCTAGCGACGGGGTGGGACACCGACTCTCGACACGACAAAGCGCAGTCACAGATGCAGGGCACGCACTGAGAGAAGAAGCGCTTCCAGCCGCTCTCCTTCTTCTTGCAGTTGTCGATCCGGCTGCAGCCTCGTTTGATTGGCCCGGTGTAGTTCTTCTGAGTGCAGGTGGAGTTACACGACCCGCCCAGCTCCCGCTCGCTGATCTCGATGCGTCCTCGTGGACACATCCCTGAAAACAGATCATAGGGTGAGCGGACAGGTTCATGAGGGATCATCAGATCTGTGTTTACTCACGAAGGCAGGTCGGTCTGGGGGTCCAGAGCCCGTCAGGCTGGCAGGTTCTGGTTGGACTTCCCACTAGCATGAAGCCAGAGCGACAGGTGTACCTCACCACAGAGCCCACCCACCAATCGTTCCCAAACACCACTCCATTGTAGTCCACATCAGGCCGCCCACAATTCACTGCCAGGTGAAAGCAAAGCATGATGGGAGGATGCAGGACAGGTGGAGCAGGCGGGTCGGGGTTCTGGTGGTCTTACCTCTGCACAGTGACTTGTATCCGAGCCAGCAGCAGCTCGAGTCTCCGCAGCGGTCCCTCCTCAGCTCCTGGTGCCGAGCCTTACAGCCACCGAAGCAAAGGGGCGCCGAGCCGGACCAGTACATGTCGTCGAAAAAGTCCGGTTCTGGGGTCCACTGTGTCTCACCTGCAGGGACAAACACCAGAACCAGACAGATCACACATAGAACAAAATCTGGAAAGATTTCCAGGCTTCAAGGCTGATCCAGGATGATCTTACCGCTACCTTCCACCTCTGTGATCCATCCAGGAAGCTGACACGCGGCTCTGTGGAGGCATCCCAGCAGCAGCAGCAGGTTCAGGCTCGCAGCGTTCATCTTCTGATGGAGCCGAGGAACATCAGAACATCAGAGGAACATGGTCAGGACGTCAGTGAAGCTGTCAGAGCGCTCAGCCTGCAGAGCTGTGAACCTGAAATAAGCTGAGTGCTGTTAATCTGCTGCACGGCTCAAGCTGCAGGTCTGACACGCCTGCAGGAAGAAGATCCACGATGACACGAGGAGCGAAGACCACGTCTCAGTTCAGACACCAACAAACGTTATTACACAGAATCTCTGAAGGGTCACCTCACACAAAAAAACAATGACAGTAAAAGGTCAAATATGGAAGGAAGTGGACACAGGTGTACAGGTGGATGTTTGTGTGTCACTTCCTGTGAGGTCACGGTGATACCTGAGCCCACAAACACTCAACGAGACTCTGAGAGTTTAAAACAGGCCTCAGCTCGCTGAGTGATCCGAGTCACGTGACATTAACTTCGTCTCTTAATGACTCGTTAAAAGTCCAGACTCGGATTTTTTTGTGCAACATTAACGACAAACAGAAGAAGTGATTTCTGCAAACGACTTTATTGGAGCGTTAAAAAGAACAAAGAGTTAATGAGTTAATGAGGTAGAGTCCTCTGTGATGGATGATGACTGCGAACGCACCGCCCGGATGGCGTGCTGCATTCAGGGACCACCACAGTCTGACACACGATGACTGGATCTAAAAATACTGGCAGGTCGACATTCGTAAACAGAACGGTTAAAACTTGATCACAACCTAATATAGGCGTCAATCCTTCATCCACACGGAACGTCTCCGTCACGTCTCCGTCACGTCTCCGTCACGATTCCATCACACCGTCTGCTGTTGAGCAGAGTCCGTCCCTCCACGGAGGACGTACATCATCTCCTCGCCGTCAGCGGCGCCATCATCTGTCTCCTCCGTCCTCTGCTCCTCCAGGAGCACTCCTCTCAGGGCCGCCCCCGTCGGGGCCTCCTCCTCCTCCTCCATCTCCTCTGTCTGTCCTCCGTCCTCGTCCTCCTGCCGGCTCTGTCGCTCCCTCATCAGCTGCTCCGTCAGCTCCACGCTCTCGTAGCGAATCAGCTGCAGCCGCAGGAAGCCGTCCTCATGCTCTTTGTACCTGACGGAGGACAAAGACGGCGTCAGCGCTGCAGCAGTCTCAGACGTTAACTCACCTGGACGGACTCACCTGAACCTCACCTGGACGGACTCACCTGAACCTCACCTGAACCTCACCTGGACGGACTCACCTGAACCTCGGGTGTCCGGACGGCCACTTGAACTGGTGTTTCTTGTGCAGGTGGACGGTGAGGTTGTTCCCTCGGGTGAAGCACTGATCGCACACGTGACATTTGTAGCGTGCGACAAAGTTCCCCTGATGACAGAGAGAGAACGTTTAGAGAACATTAGAGAACGTTTAGAGAACATTTAGAGCACGTTAGAGAACGTTAGAGAACATTAGAGAACGTTTAGAGAACGTTAGAGAACGTTTAGAGAACGTAGAGAACGTTTAGAGCACGTTAAGAGCACGTTAGAGAACGTTTAGAGAACATTAGAGAACGTTTAGAGAACGTTAGAGAACAATTAGAGAACGTTAGAGAATGTTTAGAGAACGTTTAGAGCACGTTTAGAGCACGTTTAGAGAACGTTTAGAGCACGTTTAGAGCACGTTTAGAGCACGTTTAGAGAACATTAGAGAACGTTTAGAGCACGTTTAGAGCACGTTAGAGAACGTTTAGAGCATGTTTAGAGAACGTTTAGAGAACATTTAGAGAACGTTTAGAGAACGCTAGAGAATGTTTAGAGAACGTTAGAGAACGTTTAGAGCACGTTTAGAGAACATTAGAGAACGTTAGAGAACAATTAGAGAACGTTAGAGAATGTTTAGAGCACGTTTAGAGCACGTTTAGAGAACGTTTAGAGAACGTTTAGAGCATGTTTAGAGAACGTTTAGAGCATGTTTAGAGAACGTTTAGAGAACGTTAGAGAACGTTAGAGAACGTTTAGAGCACGTTTAGAGAACGTAGAGAACATTAGAGAACGTTTAGAGCACGTTTAGAGAACGTAGAGAACGTTTAGAGAACATTAGAGAACGTTTAGAGCACGTTAGAGAACGTTTAGAGAACGTTAGAGAATGTTAGAGAACATTAGAGAACGTTTAGAGCACGTTTAGAGAACGTAGAGAACGTTTAGAGAACATTAGAGAACGTTTAGAGCACGTTTAGAGCACGTTAGAGAACAATTAGAGAACGTTAGAGAATGTTTAGAGCACGTTTAGAGCACGTTTACAGAACGTTTAGAGAACGTTTAGAGAACGTTAGAAAACGTTTAGAGAATGTTTAGAGCACGTTTAGAGAACGTAGAGAACGTTTAGAGCATGTTTAGAGAACGTAGAGAACGTTTAGAGAACATTAGAGAACGTTAGAGAACAATTAGAGAACGTTAGAGAATGTTTAGAGCACGTTTAGAGAACGTTTAGAGAACGTTAGAGAAAGTTAGAGAACGTTAGAGAACGTTTAGAGCACGTTTAGAGAACGTAGAGAACGTTTAGAGAACATTAGAGAACGTTTAGAGCACGTTTAGAGCACGTTAGAGAACGTTTAAAGCACGTTTAGAGCACGTTAGAGAACGTTTAGAGAACGTTTAGAGAACGTTAGAGAATGTTAGAGCACGTTTAGAGAACGTTTAGAGAATGTTAGAGAACGTTTAGGGCACGTAGAGAACGTTTAGAGCACGTTTAGAGAACGTTTAGAGAACGTTTATAGAACGTTTAGAGCACATAGAGAACGTTTAGAGGACGTTTAGAGGACGTTAGAGAACGTTTAGAGAACGTTTAGAGAACGTTAGAGAACGTTAGAGAATGTTTAGAGAACGTTAGAGAACGTTTAGAGCACCTTTAGAGAACGTTAGAAAACGTTTAGAGAACGTTTAGAGAACGTTAGAGAATGTTAGAGCACGTTTAGAGAACGTTTATAGAACGTTTAGAGCACATAGAGAACGTTTAGAGGACGTTTAGAGAATGTTAGAGAACGTTTAGAGCACGTTTAGAGAATGTTTAGAGAACGTTTAGAGAACGTTTAGAGAACGTTAGAGAACGTTAGAGCACGTTTAGAGAACGTTAGAGAACATTTAGAGCATGTTTAGAGCATGTTTAGAGAACGTTAGAGCACATTTAGAGAACGTTAGAGAACGTTTAGAGAACGTTAGAGAGCGTTAGAGAACGTTTAGCGCACGTTTAGAGAACGTTAGAGAACGTTAGAGAACGTTTAGAGCACGTTTAGAGAACGTTAGAGAACGTTTAGCACGTTTAGAGCACGTTTAGAGAACGTTTAGAGAACGTTAGAGAACGTCTAGAGAACGTCTAGAGAACGTTTAGAGAACGTTTAGAGAACGCTGAGGCTGCAGACGTGGAGCGTTCAGCTTCACCTCGTGTTCTCGTCTGTGGTGGATCCTCATGGTGCCGAGCGTTCGGGACGTGAAGCTGCAGCCGGCGGCGTTGCAGTGGAACGCCGGCTCGCTGCTGTGCGTGTCCAGGTGTTTCCGCAGGTCGACCAGGTTCTTACACCTGCAGACAGGTGAGAGGTGACGACATGTGACAGGCACAGTGTGTGTGTTTCACAGTGTGTGTGTGTGTTTCACAGTGTGTGTGTGTCACAGTGTGTGTGTGTCACAGTGTGTGTGTTAGCTCACCTGTACTCGCAGTACTCGCAGCTGTACGGCTTCTCGTTGCTGTGACGGAACTTGATGTGGTTACGGAGCGAAGACGGCGACGGACACGTCATGTCGCACAGCGGACATTTGTAATGGCTCACTGGACGAGGACAGAGCAGTAATCAGATTACATCATCAGACAATACGGAGCCGTCTGTAGTATGGTGACTGACCGTGAGTCCTCATGTGATCCCTCAGGAGGCGCTCTGTGGCGAATCGCTTTGAGCAGTGAGAGCACTGAAACCTCTGACCTGCACACACACACACACACACACACACACACACACATCACAAAACATGGACAGATATATATTAAGGTTCTGCTGATGGACCGGACCGGGTCGTACCCTCCATGGCGCTCTGTCGGATGATGTGGTCGAAGAACTTGGTGTTGCTGGCGTACATGCCGCCGCAGCCCGGACAGGCCACCACCTTCTCCTGGGTGTGGCTGCGCAGGTGCTCCTTCAGCTTCGGGCGTCCTTTAGCCGTCGCCTCACAGTCTGCAGAGTCATGGAGACAACGCTTCAGGTACAGTCTTTAAGACCAGTCTGTGATCTTTAAGACCGGTCTGTGATCTTTAAGACCGGTCTGTGATCTTTAAGACCGGTCTGTGATCTTTAAGACTGATCTTAAGACTGGTCTGTGATCTTTAAGACTGGTCTGTGATCTTTAAGACTGATCTTAAGACTGGTCTGTGATCTTTAAGACTGTCACCTTTCCATCCACAGCGCACCGGGAATTCACAATCTCCTGCCGGGACGTCCACGCACAGACTGTGCATCTCCACGTGACGGTAGAACCACTCAGGGTTTTCAAACGGGGGTTGCTGCAACAGACAGACAAAGACTAAGACTAAAGACTAAGACTAAGACTAAAGACTAAAGAAAAAGACTAAAGACAAAGACTAAGACTAAAGACAAAGACTAAAGACGAAGACTTAAGACTAAGACTAAAGACAAAGACTAAAGACAAAGACTTAAGACTAAAGACAAAGACTAAGACAAAGACTAAAGACAGACTAAAGACTAAGACAAAGACTAAAGACAGAAGACTAAGACTAAAGACAAAGACTAAAGACAAAGACTAAAGACAGAAGACTAAGACTAAAGACTAAGACTAAAGACTAAGACTAAAGACAGAAGACTAAGACTAAAGACAAAGACTAAAGACAGAAGACTAAGACTAAAGACAAAGACTAAAGACAGAAGACTAAGACTAAAGACAAAGACTAAAGACAAAGACTAAAGACAGACTAAAGACTAAGACTAAAGACTAAGACTAAAGACAAAGACTAAAGACAGAAGACTAAGACTAAAGACAAAGACTAAAGACAGAAGACTAAGACTAAAGACAGAAGACAAAGACTAAAGACAAAGACTAAAGACAAAGACTAAAGACAGACTAAAGACTAAGACTAAAGACTAAGACTAAAGACTAAGACTAAAGACAGAAGACTAAGACTAAAGACAAAGACTAAAGACAGAAGACTAAGACTAAAGACAAAGACTAAAGACAGAAGACAAAGACTAAGACTAAAGACAAAGACTAAAGACAAAGACTAAAGACAGAAGACAAAGACTAAAGACAAAGACTAAGACTAAAGACAGAAGACAAAGACTAAGACTAAAGACAGAAGACTAAGACTAAAGACAAAGACTAAAGACAAAGACTAAAGACTAAAGACAAAGACTAAAGACAAAGACTAAAGACAAAGACTAAAGACAAAGACTAAAGACTAAGACTTGACAGTTGAATCAGTGTGTTTAACAGGACGGACCTCACACTCGTCCCACAGGCAGGTGAAGTTGTCGGGGATCTCGGGGATGGTGTTGCGGTTCTGGTATCCGATGGAGCAGCTGCCGATCTTGGGCTGAGCGTTCAGAACCTGCTGACCGAGCTGCTTCAGCTTCGTGTGATAACAGTGGAAGAACAGGTGTCGTCTCAGCTCCTCGGGACCGTCCACAGAGCAGAACCCGCAGTCCCTCCACAGACACGTCCTCTCACCTGGACAAACGGACAGGTCATCAACCACCCATAATAAAAGGACGAAGCCCGGGCGGACCAGAACCACCTCCGACTCTGAGCTCGTCATCTAAACTTCTGTCCCTGCAGACTGTCTAAAACCTGGACGTAGTCTCCGTGGCGTCCCCGCAGACTGTCTAAAACCTGGACGTAGTCTCCGTGGCGTCCCTGCAGACTGTCTAAAACCTGGACGTAGTCTCTGACACCTCCCTCCTCCTCACCTCCTTCCTCCTCCTCCTCCTCCTCACCTTCTTCCTCCTCCTCCTTCCTCACCTCCCTCCTCCTCCTTCCTCCTCACCTCCTTCCTCCTCCTCCTCACCTCCTTCCTCCTCCTCCTCCTCCTCGGAGGTCAGGTGACCCTCCGCGTGCTTGCAGTAGTTCTCCATCCGGCTGAACTCCTCCTGACACGGGCCCCACTCACAGTTCAGCTTCAGCGGCTTCTTGTGGCTCCGTCTGCCCGGCGCCATGTCTCCAGCTCCGGGATCGAACTACCGAGCAGGTCCGACCATCACCGGGCTCACACCGGGTTCTGGTTCTGGTCTGGTTCTGGTTCTACAAACGTTCTGACGGAACCTCGGAGACACGTGACTTCAATAAAAGCTCTGACCGGATGTAAACAACCACCAGTCACTGTGTGCTGCCGAAATGTTTCCCCGGAAACACCGACAGACTTCAATAGTTCCGTACACAAATACTGCAGTGTACTCTGACTTTGAAGTACTTGTACTTGTACTTGAGTATTTTAGTCTAACGTTCAGGAAGTCACGTGATCCGCCTCAAAGACCTTTTCACCCTACCTGCAACACGCATGCGCAGTTCACGTGAACAGAACCTGTCCAGGTAGCTCTGGACCAATCAGAAGTCAGCAGCCAAGGTGACCTGACCATGATTGGTCAGCCTGATGAAATGACGTCATTCACTTAATTTTAATATTAACGTCAGAAATCAAACATTCATTATTTTGACATGAATTAAAACAAAAATAATAAAATGTTTGACGGCTCAGAGCTTCCGTACATCGTGGAGATTTAATGAAGGTCCTCGTTAAGTTTTTAAAATTTGATCTTTAACCTGAGGAAAGCATCACATGTTGAAAAAGACTTAACGAGTTTCATTTATTTATTTGATTAAAGGAGACGAACGAGCACAAACAAACAAACAAACAAACAAACAAACAAACAAAATAAAGTTTGATATTTGAATGTTTTTATTTCAGTTACATCCTGAAATCGTCCAGTGCCCGTCGACTTCACATTGTCCCTGAACCCTCGATGAAAAATACAAAACAAAGGTCCAAACTATCACCTCCACCTCCTCCTCCACCTCCACCTCCTCCTCCACCTCCACCTCCTCCTCCACCTCCTAACGTCGTCTAATGTCCCCTCTGTGTTTCTACTTCCTGCGAGCCTTCAGATTGTTTCTTCATCATCACCGTCACGGTGCCGCTCGCTCTGCGTGGACCGATGCTGATGATGAAGAGTTCAGCCGCTCTTCACTTTCAAAGACAAAGCATGAAAATACTTTTCAGAGTCTGAGACCTGAAACTGTCCTACACACTGAACCGAGGCGGCGAGGTCACAGACTGTCCAACAGGAGCCGGTTCATCTTCATCATCATCATCATCATCATCATCATCATCAGGTCTTCAGTCGTCTCGTCTTCCTCCTCGGGGGACGTCTAGACGTCGTAGAAGAGACGCACCAGATGATACCGGATCCCAAAAGCCACGGCGCTGCCCATCACCTGAGGGACACACACACACACACACACACACACACACACACACACACACACACTCTGAGACACTTGCACACTTCCTGTCGTACTTCCTGTTTGACTGCAGGTGTGTGTGTGTGGTCGTACCTGTATGGCGAGCATGATGGTGGTGAGCGTTCTCTCGTGAGTCGGGCCGAGGATCTTCAGCACCAGGTTTATTAGCGTCATGTTGTTGCACTCGATGAATTCGTCGTCTCCGTCCTGACCTCGGCTCACCTCGAGCAGCTTCAACACTTCAGCCACCTGCAGAGGATTACAGGTGTCATCGTCATCGACCAATCAGGTATCAGCGCTTTTCTCAGCCATCGTAGTTTCTCCTTCACGTTAAGAGGCTGCGATCCAACTACTACGCTGCTACATCCTGCAGACTTTGAGAGCTGATCTGAACACGCTGTTCCACGTGCACTGCGACCACAGCTGGAGCTGATCAAACTCCACCAGAACCACCAGAACCACCAGAACCACCACGGTCCAGTTCAGAAGCATCTCTCCGCTCTGCTGTTCTAGATTTGACGGACGCCACGAGCAGCTCGAGCTGACAGGAAGTCAGACACAGAAACGGCATAGAGAATCTGGCTGATTTTCAAAATAAAACAAACCTCAGCATATTTAAATATTTAGAACCCAGAAAAATGAAACAAAGTCTGGAGGGAAAAACACTTTGAGGAGACGAACCTGGTGGAGTTTGAGGAACGATGAGAAATGTAACACTGTTATAATTATTACATCAGACGATAATGACACACTGTACATTAACAGTGAGCTTAATTAGTTTATTCATGAATATTCATTTAATTAACATTTGTTGTTATTACTTCATCTTTTGTGAGGAACTGTTGTTTTTCTCTGTCTCATTTTAATGAAATATTTTTGACTTTTAGATTTTTAAAAATATTTAAAAACAAAACTTTTGAAAATGTGACAACATTTTACACTATCAGTTAAATATGAAGGTAGGTGTAGCTGTAGGTGTAGCTGTAGGTTGTAGTTGTAGGTGTAGCTGTAGGTGTAGCTGTAGGTGTAGCTGTAGGTGTAGCTGTAGGTGTAGTTGTTATTGTGAGAGCTCAGCTTTACCGTCAGGATGAGCTGTCCTAACTTGGACAGGTCCTTTCTCTTGAATTTCGAGTAGCTCATTCCCAGTTTGCCTGTTTCTGGATTCAGCCTGTCAAACAGAACAAACGTGACTCAGCGAATAAACGATGACTCAGCAGGTATCAGACAGTCAGTGAGCGGGGAGGTTACCTGGGCAGCCGGTGTCTGGGACAGGGGATGATGTGGAACAGCTGAGGCAGAGAGTAGATGAAGTTCACCACCTGAGGGATGAAGAAGAGCAGCATCGTCTTGCTGAAGTGTCCCAGAATGCCGACGACGGCGAACGTCATCCCAGCAAAGTAACAGAAGGTGTCGCCGACAAACACAGACGAGGGATACCTGCGACAAACAGGACGTGAACAGGAGGTAACGCACCTGGACCGTGGTTAAAGTGCCTCAGGTGTGCAGAGGAACTCACCAGTTGTGGTAAAAAAGAGCCAACGTGGTGAAGAAGAACGGGATCATGAAGTAGAGCGAGAACACGTGATCGTCACGGTAATCTCCTGAAAGAGAACACGACAACAACACGTCACAACACACACATATCCAACACACACACACACACACACACACACACACACACACACACACCGCTAAGCTCCAGCAGGTTGAAGACGATGATGGAGCCGGAGATGAAGAGCGCCTGACCCGACTCGATGCCGTTGATGCCGGCGAGGATGTTGATGGCGTTGGTGCAGAACACAGCGAGCATCCCCATGTAGACGTAGTACAGAATACCTGCAGGGGAGACACGAAGAGTCATGTGACGTGTGTCCAGAGACAGACTTCAGACTGGAGGGCGGAGGTCATGATGGAGGGATCACACGTGTCCTCCACTCACCCAGGTCCAGGTGCAGCCCGAGCAGGGCTCTGAAGGGTTTGGGCACCACGATGACCGTGTTGCCAAAGTTGGTGAAGTAAACCATGAGCAGCGGCAGAGACGCCATGGTGGGAAGCAGCAGCTTGTGTCTCCACCGAAGGTTGAGCACGTCGTCAGCGAAGCCCAGAAAGATCATGCAGCAGATGGCGAGGAGAGCCCCGATCAGCTGGACGAACTGAGACACAACAACAACAATGCTTAACTAAATACATGGACTGCAGCTGTGCTCTGTCTGTGTGTGAGTGAGTGACTGCTGAGAGACACAACAACAACACTAAATTAAATACATGGACTGCAGCTGTGCTCTGTCTGTGTGTGAGTGACTGCTGAGAGACACAACAACAACGCTTAACTAAATACATGTACTGCAGCTGTGCTCTGTCTGTGTGTGAGTGACTGCTGAGAGACACAACAACACTTAACTAAATACATGTACTGCAGCTGTGCTCTGTGTGTGAGTGACTGCTGAGAGACACAACAACAACTACTATAAACTAAATATACATTATTACTGACACTGCAGCAGCACAGAGACTAACAAAGTCAGTCAAAGGCAGGCTTGAGCTGCAGGGTCAGCTGCAGGTCAGAGCAATGAACTGCAGCTGTGCTCTGTCTGTGTGTGAGTGACTGCTGAGAGACACAGCAAATCTCTAAATGAAGCCCCTCACCTCGTCGTGAGGGAAGCCGGTACACTGGTCTCCCACGAAGCAGCTGAGGAACGGAACCGGGATGAAGCAGAAGAGGATGATGAGGAACACGGTGCCGCTGATCACGCCCTGCGACTCCGGCCTGCACGAGACAAGGGCGGGAAAAACATGAAACGTACCGACACCAGAACACAGCCAGACCGGGGCGGGAACGGGACACTCACACTTCCTTCTTGGTGGTCTTGTTCAGGTCCATCCCGAACAGCCGGGCCGAGATGAAGTGGTCCTTAAAGGCGGGAATGAGCTTCAGCGTGGCCATGCAGCCCAGAGCCGACATGACGCCGTTAATGACGAGCGGCAGCACCGGCACCGGCGACATGGCTCCGTGTTCGGCGGCTCGGTGTCGGTGTGACAGGATAATCTGACGTCGCCTCTTCGGGGCGATCGACGAACGAGCAGTGACGGAGTTCACCGAGGTCCAAACATGTCAGTCCCGGGTCAGTACCGAACCGGTCCGCGGGCCACCCTGCGGGCCCATTAATGTCTCAGGTCCCGGTTCTGGTTCTGGTTAAAGCCTGTCTGTCTGAACCGCTGACTGGACAAACACGTCCGTGTCAGGTAGCCGCTGAGGCTTCCGGTGGAGCTCTTCAAAATAAAACATTTTGAAAAACCTCTGTGACGTTTGTTTTTTTATTATAAATTATAATAATATAAACTGAGTGTATTGAAAATAAATGTGTTGACCTTCTTACAAACTATCGCGATATTTACTCTGTTTGCTCACACGGTGCATCTTCACTGCTCACGTCACAACAACAAACATTAACTTGAAACAACTTCCGGTTACTGGTGTTGACACGGAAGTGACGTCTTCTGCGGTTGACGTGTCAGCGGGAAATGAGTTTTGACACCTGTCTGTCAAAACATCCTACAAACGGATATCTATACCTTCTATATGTGTGTGGTATATATATACTGTGTGTGTATATATACACACACACACACAACATATATTTAATCACATATATGTGTGTGTGTGTGTGTGTTGTGTATTATATATACAAAGATATATAAACATATACAAAGATATACATACATATATAAACATATACAAAGTAATATATAACATATATATACCACACACACACATATATGTATATACACATATATGTGTGTGTGTGTGTGTATATATATATATATACAAAGATATATAAACATAACAAAAGATATACATACATTACTATATATATATATATATTATATATATATATATTTTATATCTTGTTTATCTTTGTGTGTGTATATATATATATCTATATATATATATTTATATATATATATCTATAATCTTTGTGTGTATATATATTATATATACACAAATATATATATATATTTGTATGTGTTTATATATCTTTGTATATTTTATATTTGTTTATATATGTTTATATATTTTCATATATGTTTATATATTTATATATGTTTATGTATGTTAACACATAAGGAGGGTTCAGTCTCTTAGTTGTGGTTGGTTGTGGTCAGAGGAGAGGCTCGTTAATATTAATGAGACAAACTCCTTTACATTACTGACATTATTTCCGGTTCCTTAAACTACAAACAAATCTTAGAAACTACAAATAAAACACCGGAAATGTGTGAAACATGCGACCTTTAAGTTTTCTGCTTTTATTTTGAAGGCTCAGCGTTCCCTTGCTGCTCGGTGATGCGGTGCTCCCCCCGCAGCGCCGCCTGTTGGTCGCTGCGGTTGTTTTGTCAAATCATCATCACCGTGCGGAGCGAGCGGAGGCGGCGGAGCACCGACCGAGAACTGAGCCTCGAACCGGGACATGAGAGCGGACACACGCCGGAGGAAGCAGCGCCGGTGACCGCGTGGCTCGGGACGTTCCTCGCCGTGAAGCTCGCTCCATGTTCCGGCTGCCCCGCAGCTGCAGCCCGGGGCACCGAGCGGAACGGGAGGTTGGTGTGAAGCCTCGGTTCGTTCCCGGGAGTTTGGTCCGTTAACCTGCGCCGCATCATCTCTGACCACGCAGATACGTTCACGCACAGTCACGCGTGGTGTTCTGACCCGTGCACAGACCTGACCCCCGGTCCCGGTTCTCCCTCCTCTGGACCCGGTTGGCATGAGAGCCTCCGGCTCCGGGGGACGGTGATGGAGCTCCAGGAGCTGGGCTGGCCGTGTCTGGTGGCTCTCTTCCTCGCCTCCGTGCTCATCGTGCTGGGCTGGCTCCTCCAGTACTCGCTGACCCTCCTGCGGCTGCGGAGATCCAGGAAGAAGAAGGCAGCGGAACCGGACCAGCTCTGCTTCACACAGCCCGTCCAGAACCGGACACGGTCCGGGGGGGTGTGGGGCTTCCTGCAGAAGAAGCTGCGCTCGGGCAGGGATGGAGGAGCTGCGGAGGCCGGGGTTCAAGGCTTGTTGACCTCCCTGTTCTCCTTCAGGTCCTTCAGGGAGCTCTGGCAGAGGACCTGGGTCCGAGCCCTGAACCAGCAGGCGTGCAGGGACGGGGTAAGTTCTGATCCGAGGTCTGTTTGGGGGTCCACAGACAGAAGGTTACTCCACATAAATAGTTAAATAAGGCAGCTGGAGTGTGTGTGGGCAGGAGGGTGGAGGTGTGGGAGGTGGAGTGTTTAATGTAAGAGGGTGGAGGAAGGTGCAGAGGCTTGCATAACAGCTCTGAGGCAAGACCCGTATGAACACCCACACCTCATAAAAATAGTCCCATCCTGTGGAGGGAGGGTGGAGGTGGACTCGGGTGGAGGTGGACTCGGGTGGTGTCCGACAGGTAAAGGTCTCCGTCCTCTTTGATCAGCATGAATCAAAGCGTCCCTCTGCCTCTGATGTCTCCATGAAGAGGACGTCAAACCTCAACCCCCCACTCAGGATCTGTGAAGGAGTGCTGAGCCGACGGAGTTTAAAGGGGGTCACCACGACCCAGGAGCTGGATCCGGATCCATGAAGGGTCCAGATCCAGCTCCTTCTTTATATTGACACGTGATGAATGACTTAATTAGTTCGTCCAACATGACGTCCCCGCAGACTGTCTAAAACCTGGACGTAGTCTCTGGACGTCCCCGCAGACACGATCATGTTTATTATGATGTAATTCTACAGACTGCATCAGTGCAGACGGAGACGACCTGTCCACGTCTGCGTGTCCATGTGTTGTTGTAGTTTGTCTTTGTGTGTGCGTGCAGAGCGACCTGTTGTTTTAAGTGTGTCTGAATTTAAATCAGCGTCTCAGACTTTGTTAAAGAAACTCGGAGACAAACTGAAGGACGGCGTCCTCGTCTGTAACTTAAAGGTCACAGCGTGCTCGGCCTCCATGATATCAGACAGTTATCTCGTGTCTTCGTCCTGTTTAGGCTGCGAGTCTGAAACCGCCTGGAAAAACCAGCTGAGGAGGTTTGTGGAAGTATTAAGTGGCAAACAAACGAGTCCTGTCACATTCCTCTGACCTGCCACCTGCCAGGTACGCTGTTCATTAATGTTTCTGCATTGAGCTCAGCGCGAGCTTCCTCCGAGGAGACCAGATGAAGATGATGTGTCATCATGAGATTAACACAAATCCTTCAAAGCATGAAGCTAAGTACTTCTGCAGCGTGTCAGACAGCTTCAAGTTATTCTGTCCAAATTATATAAAGACGAGTTATGAGAGAAAACTTCATGTTTGCTGAAGGATTAAAGTTTTTTGTTTAACCTCCTGAAGCCCAAAATGATCAAATATCACCATGGATGATTAATACACTGTTTATATTATTATATTTATGTTTGATCTCGTCTGTTTATTGAGACTCCATCGCTCATGAAACGTCTCCGGTTGGTGTTTTTATCTAAAGTCCAAACACGCTGTCAGACTTTGACCAGGAACTTCTTCTAAGACTTAGTGATGGATGTAACTCCACCTCTCTGCGTTATCTGCAGCGTCACAGCTCCACCAACACACACTGTGATTTTATTTGATTCTTCTGAGGTGGAGGTGTCTTCAGTCTTAGAGGAGCTCATGTGACCTGTCAGACCAGAGTCTTTGAGACCGGGTCGATCTTTGTGAAACGTGATCTTCATCTCAGGACTTCTGACTTCTGTTCTTTCATCAGGGCGGGTCTGGATTGATCCGTGAAGTCGGGCTGTGTTTGGTGTCTGTAGTTATGGATCAGACGTCGTCAGTATTCTGTTCACTGCAGCAGACACTGACCCGGGAACCCGGGAACCCTCCGATACCGACCCGGTAAACACTGCCATCTTACAGAGCAGCTCATGCTGTCTGATGCCGAGTGACCCCGAGGAGGGACGTGACCCCGAGGTTGGTCCATAAATACAGTGAACAGAAGCATCACTGCTCGTGTCTGTCCTTGGATACAGATCAGAGGACACACTTCAAGCCTCGGGGTGAGGGCTGCCTGGCTGCAGCTGGTTTCACCTCTGATGATGATTGTGACCCCTCGCCTCACTCTTCCTGTGTGATCTGAGGCTTCATAGAGTTACTTTTCTTCTCACAAACATCTGATAAAGTCGAGTTGGACGCGACGTTGACGTGGTGACACCTCCTGCACCTTCGGACCGTAATCCCATGATGCATTTTGCTTCATGACGTCTGCTGGATGTAATCACAGAACTGGAGCTGGGTCGGTTTGGAGGACCGGGCCGGACCCATCACATCATCTGCAGCTGACACACGATGCCACGCCGCCATCAGCGTGTCTGCAGAGGAGGAAGCTCCCTGTCCACTCGAGATGTGACATTATAACGAGGCTGGTGATTGGCTGGAGGCCACAGAGCTGCTGCTCAAGGATCCCTCTCAGCGCTCGGCGCTCGGCTGCTGTGATTGTGCAGGAAGCCAACGCGCAGCTGATGAAGTGCAAATTCTTTAACAACCAAAATTTACCTCCAGCTCTTTACTGTGACTCAGCAGTTCAACACACAGCACGGCCGGACCGACATCAGACCAGAACAAGACGTGAAGCTGCATCACAGCATCAACAGCGAAAGGGGGCGACGCTTGACAAACCTGAAGTGACACCGCGGATGTCCTCAGGAGGCGCCTCTGTTCGCGTCAGTCCACGCTTCACAAGGACAAATGTGCGGTGCCGTGACACGATGAGCTCTGCGGCCTCTCGGCGCCACGACGAAACACAACACCGCCAAGCAGCAAGCCAACGACGGAGCGAAGTCAAAGAAAGCATCGACAGTCTGACACCGAGGCTTCGTTTAAATATTCAAATGAGGAAATATTTAAATATCTTCACACATGACTGATGACCAAACTTCCTCTGAGGCGCGTCGAGGTTACATTTATCTATACGTGCTACATTCCCCGCCCGCCCAGCTCCTGTTCTGGCACGACACCTGCTAAAAACCTCCTCTTCTATCAGCAGCTAACAAACTGAGCTAACATGAGCTAACGACAGCTACAGTTAGCAGCAGGTAAAATACAGAATAATTCATTTCAGATTTCACATCTGTGAATCGTGATTGATCATGTGATCAGTCATGTGATCGATCGTGTGATCAGTCATGTGATCAGTCATGTGATCGATCATGTGATCAGCATGTTATTCTTTAACATATCTGATCTGTAACAAAGGCTGAACAGTTTCACTGAAGTAAACAGCCGGTTGTACGCTGTGGTCATGTGACTGCAGTGTTGGACCTACGTCAGCTTGCAGCATTGCACTTGGCTTCCTGCCCTCCTGACACACACACACACACACACACACACACACACACACACACGTTGTTATATCATCCTCCCGCCTCCTCTCCTTGTGTTGGACTTGGACCTGGAGGAACATATGCTGTGTGCTGTGTGTTCTGTCGATGGGCGTTTGTTGTCTGAGCCGTTTCCTCTGGCTCACTCTCGCTCGTGGTGAAGACTCATTCCTCTGGTTTGGAGCCTTCAAGGTCTTCCAGGTCTTCCAGGTCTGACTCTCGTGCAGTAAATCCGGGCTGCTGTAGGCGTGACCAAGGCCTCTGTGACGGAGGTTGCTGCAGCTCGTGTTGACGTGCTGCTCTCCACCTGTCGGTCAAACATATGCCGTCAGGTTTATTTGCCAGAGTCCTCAGGCTCTTTACACCCACAGAGAGACTTCAACAGTCTGTTCATGAAGGTCACATGATGTTTCACTGTGATCGTCCAATCACTGAGCAGAAACACATTTTAAATTCATGACATGCTCCAGGTAATCTGCATTTTAACAGGGTGTGAACCTCGCCCTCCTCCCACAGTCCAAACACCTGAACCTGAACAGGTCAACTGACTGTAAACTGTGCGTAGGTGTGAATGGTTGTATGTGTCATGTGATGATCTTCAGACTTGTCCATGGCGGACTCCGCCTCTCGCTCAAAGTCAGCTGGGATTGACGCTCCTGATCTGGAAGGAACCTGGATTGTCCGGAGATTACAGGTGGCAGAGCCAGGCGGCGTCCACCGATATGACAGATATGACGACAGATGAATATTTGAGCTGACTCTGTTTTATTCAACTAAAAACTTCAAGAATATTTTGTCGACTCGTCCTCTGAGAGCTTCTTCTCTGAACTTTGCAGTGACACACGGATGTTTTACTGCATTATAATCTTTAATGTGTCTGAGAGGCTCCATGCTTCATCCTGAACAACAGGATAACAGGATGATAACTGTGAAGCATTAAAGCTGCGTCACTGTCTCGTCTCTCAGCGTCCCTCCGTCCTCTGATATAATATTTTTGTATTTGTTGTCCTCCTCTTGTCTCTCAGAGCTCCATCCAGATCACGTTTGACAGCAGCCTCCAGCTCTCTGCGGCCTGCACCATCGACAGCGTGACCTGCACCGACCAGTCTGCAGACCGGATGGTGAGTCGCCGTCACCACGTCATCACGTGACGTCGGCCGGTTCCTGGATCTTAACCTGTCCTCTGTCTGACAGGTTCTGCTCTGCACATGTCGGGTGGACACGCTGACGTTTCCTGTGACGGTCACCCAGCAGTCGCATGCCGCCGTTTCCATGGATACCTACCAGATCGCCACAGCACCGATGGTGACACAGGTACAGACGCACCTGGACGTTAGTGAGGGAAACAAATGAGACCAGCTGCATTTGCATTGTTTATTCAAATCAGACCGAGAATCACATGAAGCCCGGCCGTCTGTCCGTCTGTCTCCGTCAGGTGGTGGTCAGTCTGGAGGAGGTGGAGGACGAGGGTCTGCTGATGTCCTGGACTCTGTCCAAGCAGCCGTCCTTCACTCTAACCGTGTCTCCGTGTAAGCTGCACAGACAGGTGAGCTCACCTGAGACCAACAACGACGACCTGACATTATGTGTCAGCGTCGCGCTGAGGCCTGGACTCAGCTTCAGTTTACAAAGTGAAACAAAGAAACACGTCATGCAAATAGATCCATAAATCTCAGTCAGCAGGTTTGCATGAAGGAAAAACTTCCTCTAAGACTGAGACTAAGACTAAGACCTAAGACTAAGAGTTTTATTTTGTAGTCAAGGCTAGTTTAAAAACTCACAAGGATTTTAGTTTAGATTTAACTTTAGTCTTCAGGTCTTTAGTTTTTAGGTCTTTAGTCCTCAGGTCTGTAGTCCTCAGGTCTGTAGTCCTCAGGTCTTTAGTCCTCAGGTCTGTAGTCTTCAGGTCTTTAGTCCTCAGGTCTTTAGTTTTTAGGTCTTTAGTCTTCAGGTCTTTAGTCTTCAGGTCTTTAGTCTTCAGGTCTTTAGTCTTCAGTTCTTTAGTCTTCAGGTCTTTAGTTTTTAGGTCTTTAGTCCTCAGGTCTTTAGTCTTCAGGTCTCTAGTCCTCAGGTCTTTAGTATTCAGGTCTTTAGTATTCAGGTCTTAAGTCCTCAGGTCTTTAGTTTTTAGGTCTTTAGTCTTCAGGTCTGTAGTCCTCAGGTCTGTAGTCCTCAGGTCTGTAGTCCTCAGGTCTTTAGTCCTCAGGTCTTTAGTCCTCAGGTCTTTAGTTTTTAGGTCTTTAGTCTTCAGTCCTCAGGTCTTTAGTTTTTAGGTCTTTAGTCTTCAGTCCTCAGGTCTTTAGTCTTCAGGTCTTTAGTCCTCAGGTCTTTAGTTTTTAGGTCTTTAGTTTTTAGGTCTTTAGTCTTCAGTCCTCAGGTCTTTAGTCTTCAGGTCTGTAGTCTTCAGGTCTTTAGTTTTTAGTCTTTGTGCTGTTGTCCTCTCAGGGCTCTGACGCTCAGGTGGACGTGGACATGATTAAAGGTCTGATCGAGGACACTCTGTTCAGCACTCAGCCGGCGATGGTCATCAGTCTGCAGACGTGTGCGTCGAGTCTTCAGGTGAGAAACAAACTAACTAAAACATGTTTGATGACATCATCACTCTCTGACCGGTTCCTCCGCTCGCTCTCAGACCCGTTTGGACCGTCTGTCGGTGGGGTTGAATTCGGTTCCTCAGAGCGTCGTGGCGAGGCGACTCCTGCTCCGGCAGCTCAGGGTGACCTTAAGTAAAGGTCAGGTGTTTCCTCTCAGTGTTACGTCACTTGCTGTCCGGCTTCCTGTCTCATGTCTGAGGTCTCACTGAGTCGCTGTGTGTTTGCAGGTCAGTGGTCCAGATCAGGAGAGCTGTGCTGTGTCCTGAACCTGGACCAGCCGCCCACAGAGAGGGCGACCCGCTTCCTGTCTGTGCCCAGCAACGCCGACGCCCCGCTGGAGTGGAGCGAAGAGATCAGCCTGTAAGATGGAGCATGTAGAGTTCACGACAGAGTCCGTTAGAGTTCACAACAGAGTCCGTTAGAGTTCACAACAGAGTCCGTTAGAGTTCACGACAGAGTCCGTTAGAGTTCACGACAGAGTCCGTTAGAGTTCACGACAGAGTCCATTAGAGTCCGTTAGAGTTCACGTCAGAGTCCGTTAGAGTTCACGACAGAGTCCGTTAGAGTTCACGACAGAGTCCGTTAGACTTCACAACAGAGTCCATTAGAGTCCGTTAGAGTTCACGTCAGAGTCCGTTAGAGTTCACGACAGAGTCCGTTAGAGAGTTCACAACAGAGTCCATTAGAGTCTGTTAAAGACCCATAAAATGTGTTTTTATCAATAGTGGTTGTAGAGTTGTGTTTACTTCCTGTTTACTAGGAGCTAGCATCAGCGTCTACCTTCCAGTGAAAACAGTCGGCCCTGGGACCGAACAGAACCTCTGAATCTGCAGTGTCCAGTCTAACAGTGAACACAGCGACAGAACCTCTGAACCAGCAGTGTCCAGTCTAACAGTGAACACAACAACAGAACCTCTGAACCGGCAGTGTCCAGTCTATCAGTGAAACACAGCAGCCTACCGAGGTGGTTTCTTGCCGGGTTTGACTCCTGGCATCCCGGGCTGAGCCTCTGAGACTTTTTAAGATTTAAGGTTTTTGGGTCTTTAAAGGAGAAGTCAGCTGACAGTAGTTGATAATATTTATTAAATAATTGTATAATTCTGTGTGTTGCAGCGACATCAGCCTGGAAACCAAAGAGCTGAGAGTCAGACTTCTGGAGCGGAGTGGCAAACGTGAACGTAAGGCCTTTCTAGGTTTTGTTGAGTTAGTTATTGGCGTCCGTTCAGAAACCTGATCAGCAGGAACGTTTTGACCGCTTAAGCAAAATCATGTTGGGCTGAAGTGCATCGCTGGCAGCCTCGCCGCTCGTCTCTGTCAGCGTTTTATGGGCTGTATAACATGTCAGGAGGAGCTGCTGCTCTCATGCTGTCTGTACGAGCATGTCAACACTTTGTTTTTGTGTTTTTAAAGAGTTCCTGCCGGGCCACGCCTCCATCGCTGTGGACCCTCGCAGCAGAACTCCTACTGGACATCACATCCTGTCAATCAGCCCTGGACACGGCTTGGCGCCAAACGCCGCCATCACAGCAGAGGTGAGTGACGAGATGCAGAATTTCTATAAACGGATACATCACAGTCTGTTATCTAACATGGAACACAAAAGAAGAAGGAGCGTTGTGTAACAGCTGATCTCATTTCATACCTGACTCACTCCATCATCCTCCTCGACACGTCTGATTGGCTGTTTTGTTTGTCCTCCAGCTGCTGTACGAGGAAACAGAGGAGCCTCGCAGCTCCCACAGTGCTTTGCCACTTCGCTCCTCACTCACCCCGACAAAGAAAGTGGACGTGGACCGAACCATCATGCCGGACGGGACCATCGTGACCACCGTCACCACCGTCCAGTCTCGACTCAAAGTGGAACGCAGCCCAGGCACGTTTACCTAGTGAAGATGACAATCAGTTTTTAGGTCTTCAAGTCTTTAGGTCTTCAAGTCTTTCCACAGATGTAGAAAAGAATGATAAAAGAACGCCTCAGTGGGTTTTTGTTTCTACTTTAGGGATCATTAAGACCACTAGCAGAAGACCTGAGGGTTCTTCAGGGTTCTTCAGGGGTTATTGGTTAAAATCAAATTTGAAAAATGGGATTCAGACGTTGAAGAGCTTCATAAACCAATCAAAGGATCTTAAATTAATTCTGAGAGTGCAGAGACCTTAAAACTGGTCTAATGTGGACTCTGGTTTGATCCTGGTCTACAGACGAGCAGTTTCTAAGTAACTGACACCAGAAGGTCGAGCATAATAATCAGTCCTGAATCTTGTAAATCTGTCCGTGACTTGATGTGAACACAAGAGGAAGGAACATGGAGATGAGATCGACACTGACATGAGAACGTTGTGATGTCTTCCAGGTGACTCTCCTCTGCGCTCGCCGTCCAAAGTGGAGGTGACGGAGAAGAAACCCACCGTCCTGTCGGATGGCGGAGGCAGCCCCACCTCGAGCAGTGAGTGTGTGTGAAAGGCCAGACGTTGATTTACATAACAACAGATGCAAAGCAGGATAAGCAATGAGCGGCACGGTAACACGAGCCGACAGGAACGCACCTTTCAGTACACATCGTGAACTCTGTGCAGGTTCAGGAAACCGCCTGAAGGCCGATAAACATCAGACAGAACAAAAAGGTTCTCACAATCATGAAATATATAAAAGGAAGATGAACGAACCAGAAATGCTGCACAGTTTGTACAAAAGACGTTCAATAACCTTTTTCTGTTCGATTTGACGAGTTTTTTTGTCTTTCTGTCATTTCGAGCCGAGCTGAACATCTTTTTGTGTCTGTCGCTCAGAGAGCAGTCGCCTCTCCAATGGCCTGGATCCCGTCGCAGAGACCGCCATCCGGCAGCTGACGGAGTCTGCCTCCAAAGCAGCTCGGAAGACGCCGACGAAGAGGAGCACGCTCATCATCTCGGGCGTGTCGAAGGTCAGAGAACAGACTCGGTGTCAGGTGGTGAAATAAGTTGATCTGTTGACCTGGAGTCCAGATTTAGTTGCAGCCCACCCAGTGGACCTCGTTATGTCTTCTGACCTGATTTTTATGTGTGAGAGTTTATGTTTGAGTCAGTGAAGAGTTATATATTAGAGTTTTGTCATCACACACCTCCATCTCTCCATCTTTGACCTCAAACCATTGCCAGGTCCCGCTCTCTGAAGACGACTGCGTGTTATCGAGCGGCTATGCTGCAGCCATGGATGCGGCCATGCACGGAAACCATTACGGCGCCGGGAATCACCAGGATCCAGATGAAACCACGCCCTCCGACGTGTCGGAGCGTCCGTCTGTAGACGACGTGGAGTCGGATACCGGATCCACCGGTGCCCTGGAAACCCGGAGTCTCAAAGACCACAAAGGTAACACAGCAGACGCCCAGTTCAAACATCATCTTTGATGCATTACATCACATCATAACATCGGCTGAGCGATAACGTGACGGCTGCTGCCCTCTGCAGGCTGAGCTGCAGCACACACCAACACATGACAAAGATGTGGAGGTAAATAAACTGATGTCTGTTTCCTGCAGTGAGCTTCCTCCAGAGCGGCTCCAAGCTTTTGTTCCGCAGACGACATCGAGAGAAGGAGTCCTGCCTCAGCCAGTCCCACGAAGACATCTCCAACATGGGCAACAACTTTGGTGCTGCTGCCGCCGCCTCAAACAGCAGCCGCAAGAAGTCCGGGAGCTTCTCCCGGCGTCTCATCAAGCGCTTCTCTTTCCGCTCATCGGGCAAATCAAAAAGCAAAACCGCCGCCACCTCCAATGGAGGAGCGAGCTCGCTGGACAACTGATCGGGTCACTGCCGGGCCGCCGTGGCTCTAACAGAAGAAGAACTGAGGAGTCCAATCTGTGACGGCTGAGGAAACCTCTTCCACCTTCAGGACAGACCGACCTGTCTGTCACATCAGGTCAAAGTGATGATGGAGGACGGAGCTGCTGCTCGGCGAGGACACGATGACGATGACTCCAATATTTAATGATCTCAATGCCAGGACGGCGCTGTCGGTTGCACTTTGGACTTTTTTAATTGCTGGGTTGTATAAAGGTAATTTATTATTCTGTGGTTCTCATATAAGTGCTATTTATTTGATTTGATTTATAAATCAGCGTAGTTGCTTTACACTGTAAAAAAAAGAAGCGTTGTTGATGTCATTTTAAACATAGTTTAAGTAAGTTCAGAGATCTTAATGCAGCTGTAAGTCATTCACACGTTGGTTTAATGTCGTATCTTATATGAGACACACAGATAGATTCATTTTATAAAGATACTTTCTTCAGTTTGCTCTCTACGGTTTAAACTTTTGAAATTTTCTGTCAGTCTGTTTTAAACACATTATGTTGATGCTCATAAGAACTTCTTATTAGTGCAATAACTCATTTCTGTGCAGTAAGTTTATATATTTCATGTGAGACACCTCGCGCTGCGTCCGTATGTAAAACATGTACACAAGACAAATCTTTATCTGACTGCGTTAATTAAGGGACTGAAATTAATTTTAATTAAATATTCAGGTTGATTTGCTTCAATAAAATGATTCGCTGTCATCACAGAGGCGAAGCGTGTGCTTTATAAACTGAACAAAGTTAAAATATTAAAATATGGCTGAATGTGAAACAGAAAGCAGATGTTTGATTTCTGTTGATATTTAAAATGTTTAATTTATTGCAAATAAATTATTTTTGAAGCATCATGACCTGAGATCATTATTATTATCATTATTATTATCATCATTATTATTATCATCATCATCATTATCATTATTATTATTATTATTATCATTATTATTTAATGACTGCTGACGTCACTACGCGCAGATTTTAACGTTAAAACACGTAAAAATTAAATAAAGTTTAAATTTGCGCCAAAAAGTCAAAGCTGGAGGGAAGACACCCGATTGGTCGTCTCACTCCGCCTCTTTGCATTTCGTCCAATCACAGCACACGCGAGGAACAGCAGCCTTTGTTCCGGCCGCCGCGTCCTCTGTGATTGGTTTGGCACCAGGAGCGTCACGCCTACAGCCGCTGCCTTCCTGTTTCCGGTGACTCATCAGAGCCAATCATACGCGTCTGTTTCCTGCCCCGCAGCCAATCAGCTCGTAGGGCGGGACACCGCGGCGGGTTTATATCCAGGTCGTGAGCCCAGTGTTTCCGTACTCACCCGAACCCTCCCGAGTTCGCGTCGCTACTTTCCGAAGGTGAATCTGAGCTAACATGTCTGGACGAGGAAAGACCGGAGCCAAGGCCCGCGCCAAGGCCAAGACCCGCAGCTCCCGCGCCGGCCTGCAGTTCCCCGTCGGCCGTGTCCACCGCCTGCTCCGCAAGGGGAACTACGCCGAGCGCGTGGGCGCCGGAGCCCCGGTGTACCTGGCCGCCGTGCTGGAGTACCTGACCGCCGAGATCCTGGAGCTGGCTGGAAACGCCGCCAGAGACAACAAGAAGACCCGCATCATCCCGCGCCACCTCCAGCTGGCGGTCCGCAACGACGAGGAGCTCAACAAGCTGCTCGGCGGGGTCACCATCGCCCAGGGCGGCGTGCTGCCCAACATCCAGGCCGTGCTGCTGCCCAAGAAGACCGGCCAGTCCGCGCCGAGCTCCGGCAAGGCGGGGAAGAAGGCCTCGTCCCAGTCCCAGGAGTACTAGTCCGCCGAACAACTGGACCACAAAGGCCCTTTTAAGGGCCACCACCCCCCTGAGAGCCAAGTCCTGATCCCGGTCCTGGTCTGTCTGTCCTCTGTGTCCTGATCTGTCTTTGTATTTAATAAACGCCTGTTTTTGTAACGTGGCCTCATGCTCGTTATTCAGTCTGTAGCCGGTCAGAGTCTGCTGCAGGAGACCAGGTCCACAGGAGCCACCACGGCCCTGCAGGAGACCAGGTCCACAGGAGCCACCACGGCCCTGCAGGACACTACTGGACCAGAACCTGCAGCACGACCTGGTTCTGTTGCATGAGCCTGCAGGTTCTGTTGGAGTGCAGGGCGAGGCTAGATCTGAAGTTACTGTTGATTTTAAGTTTGATTAAAATAAAATGCGGCAAGACGTGGAGACACACACAGAGAGAGAGACACACAAGCATACACACACACACACACACAGAGAGACACACATGCCTATCACACACACACACACACAGAGACACACACACACACACCTATAACACACACACACACTCGCCTCCGTCCTGCAGCTTCATCTTAGATCACTGAATCTCCTCGTGCAGGTCAGAGTGTGACTGCATGAAATGATTCACCCTGGGGTTATTAAAGTATTTCTGATCTAAGAGCTGAACATTAGATTAATGCTTTAGTGTAATTAAAGTGACGGTTGAGTCGACCCGTTAACGTGCAGCAGCTGTCTTCAGGTAAACGTGTCCTAAATATGTTGGTGCAGAACATGCCAACGGTTTCTGAGCTCCAGGTGTTTCCTGTCACATGTGACCACAGACAGCTGCAGAGGCTGAACAACAGCTGATCAACAGTCAGCAGGAGACATCCATGAACATGAGACATCTCAATTCAGATTAAACACGCAAATAAACTAAAATAAATCAGACCGCAGGGAACGAATCAAAGTCACATTAAGCAGAGACGGTGCTAGTTCAGCCATGACGTGTGTCCAGAAGACAGAACAGTGTGTCTGTTGTCCTCTGTGTCCTCCTGCCATCACTGAGCTGCAGGACAGACGTTTGAACGTCCTCACCAGTCTGTCCAGTCGGGCTGCGTCCCTCCATACACCACAGAAGAAGAGGACGCTCTCAGGATGCAGCAGTCCGGTGGTCTCAGGTTGGACATGTCTTCTAGGTGTCCTTCATCACAGCCTGAATGTGACGATCTGTAACATGTGATCATACATCAGGAGCTGCTGGATGAAGATCAGAACATCGTGGGAGTCCAGAGTCAGACCACTTCATCTATTATGACCTCAGTCTGCTGTCCTCCACCACCTCCACCTCTTCACGCTGGATGGAAACTGTTCAGGTCAGTGCTCCTGAAGACGAGTCTTCATCACTGGTGAAGCTGGACGTCTCAGGTACAGACTCAGGTGTGCAGGGTGGAGAGGAAACACGAGAGGACAACAAACACTCCTGATGATGGTGCACTTCACTGACTCTGCCACCAGAGGTCGATGGTTTCATGTCTGAAGATACGTGTGTGTGCGTGTGTGTGTGTGTGTGTGTGTGTGTGTGTGTGTGTGTGTGTGTGTGTGTGTGTGTGTGTGTGTGTGTGTGTGTGTGTCTGCCTCCAGCAGATGTTTAACCATAAAACTAAGAAAAGAACAGACTGAGAAACATTTGCAGAGTGTGATCAGACTTTCTAAATAATCGTGAGTCTGGCTGTTGGAGTCTGAACCGAGTCCAGGACAGGCTGAACCAATTACCGAGGCCTTGACGACGTGTCCAACACCCACAGAGGAAAAACGTCTCTATAATTTCCTCTAAATTTACCCACGATGCTCCTCTCAGCTGCAGAGTCAACAGTTTGTCTCTGAGTTTGAACGTCAAACAAACTCTGAGATGTTCTCCTGACTTCAGGTCAGTCAGAGCTGAGGTACAGACGGAGGAGAAGGAGTGAGAGGAGAAGGAGTGAGAGGAGAAGGAGTGAGAGGAGAGGCCGGACAGAGGGAGGAGGAATGTTTGAGTGAACGGCTGACAGCATGTTTCCACGTGGAGAGCAGAGCTGGAAGACGGCATGAAGATGTTTTTAATCTGAGTGATCGCACAGACGACGAGAAGCTGCGAGCCAGCTCAGTGTGTGTGTGTGTGTGTGTGTGTGTGTGTGTGTGTGTGTGTGTGTGTGAACAGAGAGGAGATCAGTGTGTGTGTGTGTGTGTGTGTGTGAACAGAGAGGAGATCAGTGTGTGTGTGTGTGTGTGTGAACAGAGAGGAGATCAGTGTGTCACACACACACTTTGCTGAATAACAGCGAGCGCAGCAGGTGGACGTCATCAGGCCTCGGAGGCTCAGTGAGTATTTCTGTGTGACGACAGGTGACACACACACACACACACACACACACACACACCTGATGGTTACAGCAGGGCTGCATGCACACTGGCTCCAGGCGTGGACAGATGTTGGAGAGGAAGCAGCACATCTGTCTGGTGGGAGGTTTCTGCAGCTTCCTGTTGTTGCTGTTTTTATTCGTGGGCTGGTCACATGACGTGACGAGCTGGTACTCTCTGTACTCGGAGAAGATCCAGATCAGATCTTTGTTTTTGTAATGTGTGTGTGTGTGTGTGTGTGTGTGTGTGTGTGTGTGTGACCTCAGATGGTCACGTGAGGTCAAAGTTAGCAGCCTGAGAGGAAGTGAAGGTACCTGCAGACCTCCACAGGTCGGTCAGGTGAGACATGCAGGACATGTTGGAATGACTGAAGACCTGGAAGACGTCCTCACTTTTATCGTCCTCCCACATGAGCTGCTTGAACCCTGAAGGCCGCGTGCAGACGTTAATGTTCCTCATTAATCCAGCTGGATGTTTGACACATGGAGCTCTCTGTAGTCTCTGTGGTGATCACCCTGAATGATCATTAAACATGACGGGTAAACAGCAGCATGGTAAATTAAAGGATCTGTACCTGCATCATCATCCTGGTCCAGAAGTGACCAACACGACACACCATAACACCAGCTGACAGAGTCACCTGCAAACCACAAGGCAGATCAGATGAATCAGCTGACATAACATACCTGACATGTTCTGCAGTAACTCCACTTAACGTGAAGCGTGAGGCTGAACGTCATGATGAGGTTTACGTTCCGTTACCACCTGTTGACACACTGTCAGTATGAAGTGATTAAAACATTAAATGAACACGTAACGTCACCTTTAATGAGAGAAGACGCCGTGCCACAAACACATCATCAGTTTCTTTCAGTTTCTCTGGAGTTCCTAAAAGTTTCACCCCGTCAGCTGAAGCGTCCACATCATCACCTCCACCCGTCTCTGCAGACTCTGCCTGGACTCCATCTGGTTACTTAGCTGCCTCCCTTTGTTTGTTTTGGTTGTCCTCGGTGACTCATCATCTGCTTCATTTCCTCCTTCTCCTCGCTGGCCCCGACCATGGGAAAAGCCTGCAGAGATCAATAGTGGAGCCTTCTTCCCACTCTCTCTCCGTCTCTCCATCACTGTCTGCAGGCCAAATGGTTCCTGTGGGACGCCGCTCACATGTGCTCACTCACTTCCTGTGTGGAGCGTGGTATTTGTCTATCGAGTTATAATGGACGTATCGAGCTCAGTGGGCGCTTTATTCTCCACCGAGCGTCGTCATTTTATCAGAAAACATTATTCAAGAGTGGAAATACCCTGAGAGCTCAGCACAGGAAGTCCCACCTCCACCTCCACCTCATTATCCACTGTTAACACCTGCTAGACCAATAAAACGCCTCTGAACATCTGTGTGGTCCATCTGAGCCTTCACTTAACGGAAAGTCCACCTCAGAGGACGTAGTCTCTGTGACGTCCCCGCAGACTGTCTAAAACCTGGACGTAGTCTCCGTGACGTCCCCGCAGACTGTCTAAAACCTGGACGTAGTCTCTGAGACGTCCCCGCAGACTGTCTAAAACCTGGACGTAGTCTCCGTGACGTCCCCACAGACTGTCTAAAACCTGGACGTAGTTGTCATGAACGGGGAAATTAGCTACAGAGACCAAAACTGTTTTTTGTACCAGGCTGTAAACATGTTTATTTCTGCTGTGAAGTTGGACATTTGGACATGGGGACTTATGGAGACTGACTCACTTCTGGAGCCAGCCTCAGGTGGACGTTAGAGGAACTGCAGGTTTTAGCTTCATGTTTTGAGCTCTTCACTGACAAAAACAGGCAGGAAGTCAGCAAATAAAGTCAAGTCAGATTTCAGAGGGCCGTCCCGAGGCTGAGTCGTCTTCTGTAACTCTGCACCATGATGGGGAGGAGGAGGCTGGGAGGAGGAGGAGGAGGAGGAGGAGGAGGGAAGGAGGGAAGGAGTCCAGAGAGTGAATGAAAACAGCTCGAAGCGAGCCATAAACAATGTGCACACGCTCTGTGGATTAATAAAGTGGATGTAGCTGCTGAGTCTGTGGAGAAATGGTAAGATCTGCATGACAGTGAGCATGAAGCCTGCAGAGCGTGAGCGTTGTTGGAGTGTTTGTGAAATGTTTCTTTGAGGTTCCGTGAAGTCTTTTCTGTTTATGTATGTATGTTAAACGTTTCCTGAACGTTTGGTGAGCGCTCTCGCTCAGCTGAAATCATTCCTCTTTAAAAGTAGCACAGACTGTGCGGCTGGCTGCCGGTGTCTATTTTCAGCCGCTCATGGCAGCCCTGAAGGGCATGACTGCCCCCGTAATGACAGGTTACAGAGGAAGGGCCGCTTTAAAACTGTTCTCCAGCCTGGGCGTGGACGTGAAACCACTGAGGCTTGTGGGAGAGGCAGCATGTGTGAGTCAGACAGACGGAGACGTATCACCCAGCCCTGGTCTGTCCTGGTCTGTCCTGGTCTGAGTGCGTGGCTCAAAGGGGACCAGTGTTGACAGGCGGTGGGCTGACGGCAGAGGCGTGAGGCGTCCTGTGTCAGAGCGAACAGAGGGGTCGCTGTGTTCTCCGTGACACCGGGCCCTCTGTCAGATATGTGGAGTGACATCAGACGCTCACAGAGCGCCCTGTTGTCTCCGTCTGAGACAAACTCAGAAGATCTTTTTAGTTATTTATTAAGAAGTAATCAGTGATGTCAGCACGCGAGGCTGGTGAGGTCATTTCCTGTCACACCAGAATAAAAGCAGAATAAATGAGACACGTGATCATCAACGTATCCATACAGGACAGCACCTTAAAGCCTCCATGAGACAGGAAGTACAGTTCTGTTTACGTCCTTATTTGTACGTGTTTCCTGACAGGGAGGTACCTGTCGTGGACACTGATTGGAGTTGACAGCAGCCAATAGGGAGTGTGCTAGCTCCTCAGTGTTAGCGATGTTAGCTTTGTTATGTTAGCTTCGTTTTTCCATCATGAAGTCTGTGAATCACCTCGGTACTGTCACGTTATTCCCTGTCAGAGGCTCCGACCCGGTCCGGTCCGACTGCTGAGCATCGATGCATCGTCATGGATGTTTGTCGTTTGTGGGTCGTTAAGGTCACCTATGGGTCGTTAAGGACACCGGTGGGTCGTTTAGGACACCTGTGGGTCGTTAAGGTCACCTGTGGGTCGTTAAGGTCACCTGTGGGTCGTTAAGGTCACCTGTGGGTCGTTAAGGTCACCTGTGGGTCGTTAAGGACACCTGTGGGTCGTTTAGGACACCTGTGGGTCGTTAAGGTCACCTGTGGGTCGTTAAGGACACCTGTGGGTCGTTTAGGACACCTGTGGGTCGTTAAGGTCACCTGTGGGTAGAAGCACTCCGCTCCGGTGGCGTCACAAGAGTGAACAAGTTTGATTGGATGTTAAATTAGTACACACCCGCCCCCCAAAAATGACTTTGTGTCAGTGTTGGACAGATACTGGAGGACAAAGACATGCAAACATCAAGTTTGCAGACAAAACAGACATAACAGACATAACAGATATATAAAGACAGACATAACAGATATATAAAGACAGATAACAGATAGTTTTGTCTGTTTCTTGGAATGCTGCTGTTGAGCAGAAGCCCTCTACAGAGGAAAAACGCTGAGTCATCTGTGATTGTTCGAGGTCTGTCTGCTCTTTGCTGCTTGTTGCTGTTTCCCCGGCGCTGATGAGCAAACAGCTGGATTTAATCTGCAGCATCTGTCTGTGTTTATGTTTATATAATGTGCGTATGAGTCATCTGAGCAGGCGGAGATCTGAGGTGCATCCACCTGTAGGTCTGATTCACACCCAGCGTGCAGACATCAGTAATCTGCCTCAGATTGAATCATGCCAGCCTCATGATGGATCGTTTTGTGTTGCCAGTTGTGCAGAAACAATTCGTCAGTATAATGGTGTGGTCACATGGGCTGATAAGTGGGGCAGAGGGTTTCTAAGGAAGGCACTGTTCTCATTGTAGTACAACTGTAGTAGCAGTATTCCCAGAGCTCCCATTCATGTCCTGCCGCTCTCTCTCTCTCTCCCTCCTCTGTGTTTTCTCTGCTTGTTTCAGGATCTTCATGTGTCGGATCAGTCTGACGGTCCCGCCGACATGGAGCGCACCAACAGGAGTAAAATGGAACGTGGCCGACAGACGCACCAGGTCTTACAGGTGAGTCACTTCTTACTTCATGTTTACTGCTAAATCATCAGAAACTTTGTTTTAAATCACCGTCTGCTGTCAGTCAGAGTTACTCAGCTGAACTGAGAAGAGAATCATTTCAGTTATTTATATGACTCTCTTTGATAGACTCTGATTCCTCGTTAAGTTTAACGAGCGCCTGGCTTTGAATCAGTGAATCTTTCAAATCAAACACATGCTGTGTCTCAGTTTGAATACTTCCATTAGTACACTTCTGTGTAGTACTCTGTGTAGTACTCTGTGTAGTACTCTGTGTACTCTGTGTAGTACTCTGTGTAGTACTCTGTGTAGTACTCTGTGTACTCTGTGTACTGTATTGTGGCTTTCACTGGTTAACGTTAGCTTCCTTGCTAACGCAGGTGAAATGCTAGTTAGCTAACGTAACAAAGATGCTGTCTTGCATGCAGAGCGTGAGCTCCAACATTTTACTGTCACAATATAAATACACAACATATGTACAACTTACCTTCATGGCAACTGCTTCAGCTTCTTCTCCCGCCATTTTCTCCACGCCGGCGCTCCCTCCCTCATAATGGCGTCCGCTGAGGGCGGGAAGAGTTCAACACTCACAGGCTGAGGCTAGTTCATGGTGTCAGGATCACGTCATGATGTTTTCCAATCCACTGTCTTCATCAGAACACTCCTTTAGACCTCATCGAGACGGGCAAGTCCCTGAAAGTCCAGGCAGAGCGCCCCCATCTGGTTAGTTTGGGAAGCGGACGCCTGAGTACGGCCATCACCCTGCTGCCACTGCTGGAAGGTAAAGAAACATTTGAAATGATTTAATGGCTCACTGAAGTTTACTTTACTGATCTTCTTTGTTAATTGGGAACCTCATTAACATCTTAAACTACAGTTTGAGTGCTCAGACGTCTCTGTACATGAGAACATTCTTCAGAATAAGTCGGTTTTTCTTTAATAACATCTTGTCTTCAGTGATGAATGGTCACACGACCTTCTAACCATGTTGTTGTTACTCTCACAGTTGTAATTACACCCTCGCCTTGTCTTTGGTTGAGTGCAGACACCACAGAAGAAGAAGAAGCAGCGAAAAGCCTCGTCTGTGCCATGTCGGGTTAAATCTCATGCACTCTGACAGCTTATTAATAAACCGATTATCACGTTACGACACGTTAAACAGTGCATGGTTATATTAATTCACTCTGACAACATGCTCTCCGTCTGAGATGACACCTGTTGCTCAGCATTCAATCACGTGCTGGCTCCATTTGTGGCTCCGCCCACATGACCTTGACCTCTGAGCCGCCTCTGAACCTAAGAATACTTCACCAAAGTATTCCCATGAATCTCCTGTAAGTGACGCTGACAAAATGTTTCTCTGGTTGCAGGCAGGACCACGCTGGGCAGCGACGGGACAGATATCCCTCTGCAGGGCGCCGCCATCGCAGCTCAGCACGCCTACATCGAAAACAAAGCAGGCAGCATCACTTTGTACCCGTGTGGGAACCAGTGCTCTGTGGACGGACTGTCCATCACCAAACCTCACCGCCTGACTCAAGGTAGCACGAACACGGGCTTTACTGTCTGCTGTAACATGACTGATGGTGTTTAAGACGCGTCTCCTCTGATAAACATGAACTTCATTTAGATTTGCCAAAGAGTCATGCAGAAACCTTCCATTCATGTATTGGCACTTATACTTATTCATGGTGCCCATAGGATGAACCCTAATGACTGGAGATCCTCTAGCCCAGTGCTACTCAACTTAAAGCCCATGATAAGGTGTCAGGTGACCCCTCACACTGAGTTGTTGTTTTTACCGATTAATGAAAAGTTCCTGTCATCTGAGCTGAAAGTGGACCTGTGTCTTAATAAAGATGAGGTCGAGTATGACGAATAAAACAGAAGATTTAATGAAATATGGACAGATCCTAAACAGCTGCTAATATCAGCCATCATGAGTCGCATAATTGTCTTATCTGTTGAAGGTTATCATAGTCAACTGGACTCATATACACATCGCGGTGGATGACCGTCCACCAATGGGCTCAGTTCTGCTCAAGTTTTCTGCCTGTTAAAGGAAGTTTTTCCTTGCCAAGTGCTTGCTCATGGTGGAATTGTTAGTAGGTAATGTTATAAAGAGTACGGTGTAGCCGTGCTCTGAAAACTGAATTATAAACCTCTCATCCAAGAGGCTTCTTCAGTTCTAACTGAGATGGGGAGTCCAGGTGGGGCTGCTGAGTGCAGGTGTGGATGGGGGTCATTAAAGTCACCTGTGGGTCGTTGAGGACACCTGTGGGTTGTTGAGGTCACCTGTGGGTCGTTGAGGTCACCTGTGGGTCATTGAGGTCACCTGTGGGTCGTTGAGGACACCTGTAGGGACTCCGCATCAGTCAGTTCTTTATCCGTTTTGGGCGGTCTATTTGATATCAGCAGCTAACAGACAGGAATGTGGAGAGAGAGAATGACCTGCAGCAGAGGGTCGTGAGCTGGAATCAAACCTGGGCCGCTGCAGTACGGAGCAGCTGTCTCAATCTTATTAATGCTTGTTTACTGTCATCTCCTGTTAAATATCTGAATGTCTACAGGATAGATTGGCTCAATCATGGTCCCCAGAAGTTGAACCTAAACGTTGATCCCCTGATTTTGCCTCTGTGAGCTCAACATTTGTAGTTTTAAGTAATATTTCCTGCCATAAAACATCAATAACATTCCCATCAGCCCCAGTCATACTTTGTGTTTGGTGCTAATTATCAGCAGGCTAACACATACACTGGAGTCAGATTGGACAATAACACCGTCCAGCTTCACAAACTCAAAGATCACACAGCTCCACATCCGTCCTGTAACATGCACACATGCCATAAAGACACATAACAGTCCCGCCCCCCCTCGGTGCCCTCGGATGGGATCCACGCCAGCAGCAGCTACAGCAGAATGTCATTTGAAGCCGGGCGAGCAGCCGGTGTGTGCAGGCAGCAGCTGCCCAACAGGAATACTTGAGGCGGTGCTGCATGTCATGAAATCCTGAATAAAACAAGTCAGGAACGAAGGAACAGGCTTTGTTTGTGTCATGGAGAAACTCTGCAGCCACATGGACTTCATGTGTTAAACCCTCTGGATCATACATGACGGGAAACTTCAGCGTGACTGACAGGAAACAGGAAACAGAGATGGTTACTGGTTAATCACACGTGAGTTAAAGTGGTCACCAGGAGGATGAGTTACTGCTAAAATCAGTGAATTCACTGACACGTCCTGCACAGCATGTTAAACTAGAAGACACCACTCGTCCTCCTCACTGTCCTGTCTCTGTGTTCAGGGTGCATGCTGTGTTTCGGCCAGTCGGCCTTTTTCCGCTTCAACCATCCAGAGGAGGCTCTGCGGATGAAGAGCATGCTGCCCGGAGGACCGAGCGCCCCGAGGACTCATCCGACCGGTAAAGACCAAAACACTGCAGACAAACACAGTTTATGTTCATGAGTGTGATTCAGTCTTTAGACTAACTAATGTTTTAAAGGTCGGCTCCTGTGGTGGAAGTTGTATTTGTTTTCACGTCTCTCGCCCTCGCTCATTATCTTCTCGTTCAGGACTAATTATCTGTGGCCTACATTGTGATCTAGTTCATTTAAATCTGTGCTTTTGGCCCCATTGTGACACAGCTTCGCTGTAATCTCTGATGATATTTAAACTCCATTCTCCTCTGACCTTATTGGTCTGGCTGTCAGAGGTACAGTACAGTACCACACCCGGCCCGCTCTCTTCCTGAGCCCAGCCTGATTTCATCAGATCTGAATGAACTCCACGGCTGCAGCTTTTATATTTAGCAGCTGCAGATCCCTGCAGGATTACAACACGCCTGAGGAGCACGACATCCTCGTATGGGAGGCCGACACATTTATCACTGTTTAAAGTGAGCGGCACTGTGTGTGTCCTGCAGCGCTGACCTGAGGACAGATCTGTTGGTTCTTTGTGTTTATGCAACTGTCTCAGCAGGAATGTCCAAACACAACTGTCTCTGTCTCGGTCCACAGACTCCCCCAGCGTCCTGAACGGGAACCATCAGTCCACCAACAGAGACTCCAAAACCAACAACATCGCAAAGAACCTGCAGGACTCTTTGGTGCTGAAGGCCTCACCATCGTCATCATCATCTTCAGGATCTCCAACGAACATGCTCAATGGAAGAAACGGCTCCATGAAAGAAGACTCCATCTATGAAAACAGCAGCAGCTTTCAGGGCAAGAACCTTGGCAACAAAACCCCTCCAGTACCAGCCCGGTCCACTCTTACCAACCACAACCCCGTCCCCCATCCACGGACATCGCTCTCTGTGGCCTCAAGCAGTACCAGTGGTGGTCAGCGGGCCCAGGAGAGCCCGAAGCTTCTTAGGAACATCAGAGCCGAGGCCAGGTCAGAAAACTCTCACATACCTGTCAAGTTTTCCCCGACAGCTCCATCGAGCCCTCGAGTGAGAGGTTCCTCCCTACAGAAGAGATCCCCCAGTCCGATGAGAGACCAGAACCCGTCTCATGTTGACGTCCCTCAAAGGCTCAGGACTCCAGAGCCGACCGGGACCAGCAGTCTGAGAGATCTTCCTCCTCTCAGCCCTCAGGGTCCTCGCAAACTCATGGCTCCTTCAAAAGCAGAAGCCATGAGGGCGCTGTACGCCCAGAGTCCAGCATCACTCGCTGGGCTGGAGAAGGAGCCCGGAGGCCGGCAGTTTAAACCCGGACCAGGTTGCTCTCTGTCGGGTTCGTCGCCTCTCGCTAGCCCTCATAACCAAAGAAAGACCACGACGGGATCCAGCAAGGAACCGGGTCTTATCAAACCATATACCCGGGAACGTAAAAACAGCATCTCTGAGATCAGCGACAACGAGGACGAGCTGCTTGAGTATCACCGCTGGCAACGAGAGGAGAGGCTGCGCGAGCAGGAGATGGAGAAACTGGTGAGTGAGAACCAGTTTGATCTGGACGCGATGTGAACCTTAGCAGGAAGTCTTTATGTTTAGTCTACGTCCTGCGTATGGACGCTTTGTATACTTTAAATCTGAAATAATCCAATTAGAGACAAACATGAAACAAGCTGACAGGTGCAGAGACACAGCTGTGTTAGCAAAACACATCTTTAACGTTCATTAAACATTCAGCAAACACACACTTCATCTGAACACGACCTGACAAATATAAATATCTGCTTGAAGTCTGAGGAAGTCATCCTGAATTTATTCTGTTACACTGAAGATTCATAAAATCTGCCTGCACCTTTAAAACTCACTAATTATCAGTTTATGTTAGCTTAGCTTAGCATAAAGCTGTAGGCCGTTATCACTCGCTGGTCTGCAGGAGAAGGAAGTTTTTATGCTAAGCTTTATGCTAAGCTAATTAGCTTCTGGCTCCAGCTTCATATTCAAAGTAGCAGTAAGATTTAGTTTAGATTTCACCCTCTCCTACCTTGTGTAAAAAGAGAAACTAAACACACAAAAGTCTCCATTAAGATTCAGTGTTTAGTTTGTCCCTTCAGGGGTATGGTAGAAACATGGTGGTGTTATTATGCTAAGCTAAGCTAACTGTTTAATAATAAACAGACAAACGTGAGAATAACTTCAACATGTGCAGTTCGTTGTGCTGTTAGCTGACTGTGTTCAGGGACACAATGTGAAAGAGTGTCCTGGCTTTTAAAAATAAGACGGGCGGAGTGACGAGCACTGTTCAGGGTCTGTTTGATTTTAAAGAGCCGAGTCCAGCCGGGTGGAGACGGGGCTGGCACCGCAGACATCATGTCTGCATTCAGATATCTTGTTTAAATCTTTTGGCGTGGAGCCACCGGCTCATCTCTCCGGAGCATTACTGGCACCGTCAGCCGCGTTGGCCCGACTAACCCGGGGTGAACATTCCTCCACCAGTCTTCAGGTCCAGGGTGGAGGGCGTGGCTGCTTATTGCACAGCACTAAATTTATCAGGACGAGCGGCTCAACTGAACTCTTTCTTACCCCATCACAGTCTGCATACTTGTTATCCATCCTCCGTCCACACCCTCCAGCCCCTCCACCATTCTTCAGCCCCTCCACCCTGGCCTGCCTCTGACAGCTGAAGGGAGGGGGTACGAGGAGGGGGTGGGGTAATTCCCGGCCCTCCATGTCCACGGACTATTTCAGGACCCAAAAGGTTTCTGGTAACAAATAGAGAGTTACTGACAACATGTGCCTGAGCTGAACGTGGGCTGACAGAGGTTTGTGTCAATGAGTTTATCTGAGTCCGAGGACGACACAATCAATTAAGTCTAATTAGAAACGCTCAATTAAAGACCTCATGAAACACATGTGTCGTGGATATTCAGACAGAACCTCTGAACCAGCAGTGTCCAGTCTAACAGTGAACACAGAGACAGAACCTCTGAACCGGCAGTGTCCAGTCTAACAGTGAACACAGCGACAGAACCTCTGAACCAGCAGTGTCCAGTCTAACAGTGAACACAGCGACAGAACCTCTGAACCAGCAGTGTCCAGTCTAACAGTGAACACAGCGACAGAACCTCTGAACCAGCAGTGTCCAGTCTAACAGTGAACACAGCGACAGAACCTCTGAACCAGCAGTGTCCAGTCTAACAGTGAACACAGCGACAGAACCTCTGAACCAGCAGTGTCCAGTCTAACAGTGAACACAGCGACAGAACCTCTGAACCAGCAGTGTCCAGTCTAACAGTGAACACAGCGACAGAACCTCTGAACCAGCAGTGTCCAGTCTAACAGTGAACACAGCGACAGAACCTCTGAACCAGCAGTGTCCAGTCTAACAGTGAACACAGCGACAGAACCTCTGAACCAGCAGTGTCCAGTCTAACAGTGAACACAGCGACAGAACCTCTGAACCAGCAGTGTCCAGTCTAACAGTGAACACAGCGACAGAACCTCTGAACCAGCAGTGTCCAGTCTAACAGTGAACACAGCGACAGAACCTCTAAACCAGCAGTGTCCAGTCTAACAGTGAACACAGCAGCCTGCGGAGGTGGTTTTCTTGCCAGGTTTGGCTCCTGGCATCCCGGACTGAGTCAGTTCCAAGGGCAACAATGCCACCTGGGGACACTAAGTTAACCCTAGGGAGTGTAAAGGTGACACAAATATACTTTAACGGTTAAAAATCTACTTAAAAAAACAATTAAAAAACAATATAGATAAATAACTGGCTGCCCTCAGACCATCACCACCACGGTCACAAATAATAAACCCCAAATAATTCAGATAATACAAGTGCAGTTAATTAAAGCAAACCAATCAGTTTATAAAGACTGAGTCGTCCCTGTTTGATGTATGCGGCTGCACTGGGTCATATAGTACCTTTAAAAGAAGGAGTACAGGTGAGAGTACAGGTGAGCTGCCCACCAGATTAAACTAAATCAAACTAATTAGTTGCCACTTACTAATTAACAAAATAAACCAAACCATGCAGGAGACAGCAGGCTGTCTGCCGGTGGTTCCTCCTCCAAAACGGCGAGCATCACGTGTACTAACAGTACGTAACATAGTGCACAGACAGTAACAACAAGTGGAAGTACGAGCACCTTGTTATTTCTGTTACTGATGTTCCTGATTCAAACCTCTGGCTGATGTACGTCTGTGGTCGTGGACTGCAGCAGCTTTAAAAGCAGCTGTGGACGTATGGCGAGACAAAGAGAGGATTTCCTGTCCGCCTTACGTTTGGCACACTGCTCTCTTGGCACAGTTGGCATGGCTATGCAGCATTTCAACCCAACCTAAATATGAGGATATATCTTAGCAGAGTGAAGGGCGAGCAGCAGAGGAAGAGCCGGAATAGAAAAGTTAATTTTAGCTTCAGTTCCACTGGGAAAAGGCCAAACTGCTGGTTTGCAGCAGAGTTCACATTTTCTATTTTTAAGGAGGTTCTGGTTCATTTAGATCTGTACGAATGACAGACAGCATTCATCTGATTCACAGGATCATAGCTTCATATTTCTGTCGTTACACTGAACAAGAGTTACAGAGTTTAAAGCTCTGAGGTTCAGTTTGTGAGTCAGTCTCAGGTACAAAGCCTGAAGCCTAAAGAAGCACATCAGGGATGATCCGCGCTGCTCGACAGACACATAATTATTGTTGCATATCTTGGCGTCCCATTGTTTGGAGTTATGAGACACAACAGACTGACCGCAAACCAGAACCATGTGACACATCGTAAACATACAGGAACACAATGAAGACAAGAAGACATGAAGACAAGAAGACGAGACAAAGTCCTCGAGAGCACAAACAGGAAATACATTACACTGCCAACAACGTTATGATGGAAACGTTGATCAGTAGCTAATGTAACAAAGCTAACACTGAGGATCCAGCTGGTTTGGAGCTAGTGCTAATGTAGCTAACTGCTAGCATTAGCTACATTAGTTAGCCTGTATGAAAAACTAACATAAGCTAAAGCTAACATAAGCTAAAGCTAACATAAGCTGATGCTAACATAAGCTAATGCTAACATAAGCTAATGCTAACATAAGCTAATGCTATGAACTTAATCACATTAGTTTTATCCTCCAAGTTAGCTCGGTCAGCCGTGTAGCTAACTGGACTGACTCAGCCCAGGATGCCAGGATCCAAACCCGGCAAGAAAACCACCTCGGCAGGCTGCTCACCGCTGGTTTCAGAGGTTCTGTTCTTGTTCCAATGCTTTGTTCTGGTTTCAGAGGTTCTGTTCTGGTTTCAGAGGTTCTGTTCTGGTTTCAGAGGTTCTGTTCTGCTTTCAGAGGTTCTGTTTGGCCGTGTTCACTGGAAGGTAGAACTCACAGCGCTGGCAGACTGTTTTACAGGAAACAGCACGCTTCCTGTGTCATGGCGAGGTTTCAAATGGACTTTCACTGAAGTAAAGGTTCTGAGAGGTTCTGAGAGGTTCTGAGAGGTTCTTCCAGCGCTGCTGTTTTCATTTTCTCTGAAACGTCAGGCGATCTTGAGGTGGGAAACTGGAGATACTGATTTCCCTGAGTGTTGCGTTCACACATGACCTGAACATTTCAGGGATAGACTGCATGTGTGAAAGGCCTGAAGGGGAATCTGACCCGCTGGGATCAGAACCATCTGTACAGAAACAACCAATCTGCCATCTAGCCGATGGTCTGTTTGTTTATGTGGGTAAGACACAGACTGTTTCATAACCAGTTAAAACACAACACACAGAGTTTACGTGACGGATCTGACAGGTTTTACTATGACCCCCCTCCTGACAGACCAGCTCCCGCCCTCCAGTGATCAGGTTACAGTTGTCCCGTGCCCGTGGCCGAGGGACAGCTGCCTAAACGGGACAATGTCACACAAGGACACTCAGAGCTGATCCGCAATCCGATCCATAATGTAGGCCGGCGTTCTTAACGTCTCCGTCTCTTCTATAGGAGCGACAGAGGCTGGAGACCATCCTCAGTCTGTGTGCCGAGTATAACCACGAGGACCGAGCGGTGGAGCTGGCGGAGGTGGTGAGGAGCGGGCTGCTGGGGGGCGCTACAGGACCCTGCTCGGACGCCGGAGGAGGGATGATGTCCCTACACCAGAGGATGAGAGAGAACGATGAGGAGACCCAGAGAGAGGAGTCCAGCAGCACCGAGAGCACACATCAAGAGGTACGAAGCACTCAGAGCGTCCAGATAAACAGTATTTTAATGTGATTTGATCTCATCAGGAGTGTTTTCGTATCCGAACAGTGTGAGGAGCTGTTAGCCGGGCAGGAGCAGGTCTACCTGGAGGAGGAGAGGAGCCGGATCCTGGCCAGGGTGGATGACCTGAAGCAGAGAGTGGGTGAACTGGAGAAGCAGCTACAAGAGACCAAACAGGAGGTCAGCATCACCGTGACGAACCTCTCAGGCTTCAATCAGCTGCACGGTCTGACTCCATGTTTGTCTACAGGTGGAGATGGAGCAGGCCCTGCTGCAGGCGGAGCGGCGGGCCGAGCAGCAGCAGGTGGAGGCTGAGAATGAAATCATCGCTCAGCTGCAGCTCAAACTCAGCCAGCTGGACAAGATCACCCAGAGGGAGAAGGACAAGGTGGGTTAACAGGACGGAGCAGTGTGCTCGAGGCGATGCACGTGAATGAACATGAACACTCCTTCCTGAATGTGACCTGCTCTTTATCATCAGCTGTCTGTCCCACAACACACAACACACTGTCCAACACGTCTCCTGCTTAAAGCAACACTGTGTAACAGCCAAACATCAAGCGAGCACGACGACACGAGACGTCTGTCAACGTCTTTTATTCGTTCTTTTAGTTTTCTCTTCTTAGCTTCCTCCGTCACCGCCCTCTTCGCTCTCTTCTCCTCTGCCACGTCCATAGAAGCTGCTGACTGCTCCTCTTCTTCTTCCCGGTGGTCCAAAACACTAACACATTGTTTCGGTTCATTCTCCACCAGGAGAGTTTCAGAAGAGTTTTCCCATCCAGACTTTAACTTGCTCAGATTTGGTCATTGAGTAGCTTCGTAGTTAAACTGTTATCTTTTTGTTGGTTTGTTACGATCTGGAGTCTTCAGATGATCCAGAACGTCTTCAACATGTTCCCCCGCTGCTCATGGAGCTCCTGTCTACCTGTAGCAGCCCACGTTAAACTCAAAGCAGTCTCCGGCTCTTGAACGTCCTCATACAGACATATGTTACCTCTCGTACACTCGTGATCAGCTCCGTCGGTCGTGTTGCCGTCGTGTCTGAAAAAAGTTGCACAATGTTGCTTTAAAAAGACGAAAACAACTTTTCTCTGAAACATTGATCCATGCACACTCTGCAGCCTCTAACTCTCCTGCTTCACTCCTTTAACACTTTAACGTTTTGCTTCAGAGCTCGCCTGCATGAATTTGAGTTGTCTGTGATTTTTTTTTGTTTCTCCCTCGGTTTGTGTGTATGTGTGTGTGTTTCTATGTGTTTTTAGGGGAGGGCTAATGTGTCGGCTGAGCGGAAGGTCCTGGAAAAGCAGAGGAATGAGTACAATGAGCTGAAGAGGCAGTTTGATAAGTGCCCCTTGTCTCTAAGGGAACAGTTACAGGAGCAGCTCAGCAGGGTCAGTGTTCTCACGCAGCCCACAGGCTGGCAACAGTGAGTTATGATACGTACCAGAGTACTGCAAAGACACCACGCTGACTCTGTGTTGAAGCACTCGTAGATCTGCAGACTGCATTTCCTCTTTTTCTGCTTCTGAACGTGTATAAAGAGTTTTTACATCAGTGAGTGTGACTAAACAGAAAGTAAACGCTTCTGCTTAAAGCAACATTGTGCGGAAAACTTCACAATTTAATGTTTAATGATGTGGACAGCCAATCATCATCCAGGTCCAGCAGCAGCTGATATCACTGCCTAGTCCAGCAGCAGTCAGCCCAGCTCGGCGTCTGTCTTTCAGCCTTTTATTTCACCAAGCTCTCACCAACCACTAAAAGTCAGTCCCACATTTACTCTTGTCCGGCGGCTTCTTGCTCGCTCACTCTCTCCTTTTCTCTTCTTAGCTTCCTCAGAGCGACGGGTACCCGTCGCTCTGAGCTCACCACCAAGCTGACGAACTGATCTAACAGCAGCTACAGCTGTCAGCAGTTTACTTCACTGTCCATCATAAACTCTGTAAATCACAGAGAGTTAAGGACATCAGAGGGAAAACCAGAAAACATTTCCTCCATAAAGTATTTCCGTCAGCGTCCTCTTCACTCTCTCCTCCTCTGCCATCATGTACAGCTAACAAACTGAGCTAACAGCAGCTACAGCTTGCAGCAGTGTACCTCACCGTCCCTCAGTCAGAGAGAAGTTGCACAGTGTTGCTTTAAACTCGGCTGTTTCGCTCCCTCTGGATGCTTGAATAAATTCATTAACAGCTTCGCTCTGGAAGCTTGCATGCCTTTCTCCGTGAAGTCACACTGCAGACGCAGCACTGATGGAGGCTTCTTCATCAACGTCAACAAATCCCATGAAAACACCAACGCCGACAGTCAGCAACCGTCAGACCACAGAGAACAAAACTGTACAGCTGTGTTCACTTACAAACACACTGTGCTAATCAGAAAGGAAGGATTTGTCAGTTTTGGTCTTTTCATGGATTTTCTTCATAAGATAGAAATCATTGTCAGCGGTGACCTTCTGATTTCAAACTGCGTGAATAACCTGCGTGTTCGTCTGTGCGTGGACAGAAAACTGAAGCTCTGGAAGTCGGGACCAAGCAGTTTGAGGAGCTGGAGTTCTGCCAGCTGGAGGAGGAGAGCAGTCTGGAGGAGAAGAAGGAGACCCAGAGCTCGAAGCTCCTCGAGGAGCAAGCCGATTATCACTGCAGCGTGGCCCAGAGGAAGGTGAACACACCGATCAACCAATAACTAACACTCAGACAACATTCAGACAACCTTCTAATACTGAACAGTTACCTAGTGTTTCTGCAGCGTTGACAGAACGTTCCAAAACAAACATATCATCAGTCTGAAGGGAACTGAAGCTCCCTGCGCTGTCCCTTTAAGAAACATGACACCTGAACAATTCATTACGTGTCCGTAACAACACGAGGTAAAGGACGTCACATGACCACAGATCAATGTAATCTTTAGGTCTTTAGTCTTCAGGTCTTCATATCTTTAGGTCTTCAGGTCTTTAGTCTTTAGGGTTAGGGTCAGGGTTAGGGTCTTCTGGTCTTCAGGTCATCAAGTCTTTAGGTCTTCAAGTCTTTAGTCTTTAGTCTTCAGGTCTTCAAGTCTTTAGGTCTTCAAGTCTTTAGGTCTTTAGTCTTTAGGTCTTTAGTCTTTAGGTCTTCAAGTGTTCAGGTCTTCAGGTCTTCAGGTCTTTAGGTCTTCAGGTCTTTAGGTCTTTAGTCTTTAGTCTTTAGGTCTTCAAGTCTTTAGGTCTTCAAGTCTTTAGGTCTTCAAGTCTTTAGGTCTTTAGGTCTTCAAGTCTTTAGGTCTTTAGTCTTTAGGTCTTTAGTCTTTAGGTCTTCAAGTCTTTAGGTCTTCAAGTCTTTAGGTCTTTAGTGTTTAGGTCTTTAGGTCTTTAGTCTTCAGGTCTTCAAGTCTTTAGTCTTTAGTCTTTAGGTCTTCAGGTCTTTAGGTCTTTAGTCTTTAGGTCTTTAGGGTTAGGGCCTTCATGTCTTTAGAATATCATCACGCCGTGGTTACCTTGTGCTGATATTCAGTATATATTTATATATATATTATATCCACTCCCTCTGGTGACGTTGCCTCAGCGTTGTATAAATGTTCTCAGGAGAGGATCGGCGCTCTGGAGGCTCAGGTGAAGACGTTGGGCTTACAGACGGCTCAGGACTGTGAGCGGTTGGCTAAAGACCGGATGCTGACTCTTCAGCTGCTACACAAGGTCAGGAAGCACGTGTTCAGGTCATAACAATGACGCATGGTGTGCTGGGTGGTTCTGACCCGCATGTCCATGCTGGTTCTGGTTCTTTTCAGGAGCAGGACCGGTTGTGTGCTCTGGAGAAGAAGTACCACATCCTGACCGGAGGGAGGAACTTCCCGAAAGCCAACAGCAGCATGAAAGAGGTGAGCAGGAAGAACCGGAGGAGAAGACACAAACAAACCTCCTTTAACGTCCATGTCTTTAACTTAGATCAACTCTTTGAACAGGACTGTCTCCACATCAGCGAACCGGACCTTGTTTATGAGGACGGTCCTCCTCATAGCTCCTTCTCCTCCTCTCACATCCCCTCCCCTGAACTCTGTCCTGTTAGACTACAAGAGGTAAATCTCCCAACCAAACCTCTAAAAACAGGCATGATGACGTGTTAGCAAAGACTGACCAACAAGAAGAAGAGTGGTGTGAATGTTTCTCAGTAATATAACAAAGACCACGCTGACGGAGATTTAGAGTGGATGAGGGTGAACAGAGACGATGGAGTGTAGGTGGATGGAGGGTGAGGGATGAGTGTCGAGGGATGAAGACGGATGGATGGAGGAGTTCAGGGATGGGCCGGTGTCAGCTGGTGAGAGCCTCAGTGGATCCTGATGAGACGTGGTCTTTGTTTCTGAACCTCGTTATAAAGCTTCACAAACAAAGACCACAACCACGTGGGTGTAGATTTAGAGGTTTATCGCATGTTGTAGATGAAGGTAAACTGAGATGGTGAACTGAAGGAGGGATGAGGGATCAATCAGAGACCGATGGAGTCTGGAGATCGACCAGTGTCGGCTGGTGACGGGAGGGAACCAGATTAGAGGTTTGGTGGTTCCTGTATTTGAACAAAAGAAAGACAGGAGAGGGAAGAGAGGAAGAAAAGCTGAGTCGAGGAACCAGGATGAGTCTGAGGCGTGGTCTTTGTTCTAAAACTTCACTTGTTTGATGAATTTTTTGGTTTTACTGTGAAGAACTGAAACTTTTCAGGAGAATGACTCAAACTTTTGGAGTTGTTTGCTTTGTTGCATCCTTGCATGACTCCTCTAACCTCCTTCAGCCTCCTCATGTCTCTGTCCTGGCTGCTGCAGGAGTACCTCCGGCTCTCTGACGTCTTTAAGATGTATGGAGGTGCTTCTCTGCCGCCTCGCTCTTCTTCCCCCGCCGCTCTCCACTGCCTCTCCCTCGCTGTCGCTCCAGCTCTGCCCTGTGAGGTTAGACACCCGGCTGCTGTCCGCCCGCCATGATGGCCGATAACTTCCTGTGGCGGCTGGTAACCTCCTCTCTGTCCTCTCTCCTCCATGTTGTCTGTGTGTGAAGGAGTACATCACAGTCAGTCAGTTAAGTCAGATCTTTGGGATGCAGAGAGTCGACACCTCCTCTTCCTCCTCCACTCCATCATTCCAGCTCGCCTCCTCTGGCTCCTTCTCATGCCACTCGGCTCCTTCCTCCTTTCTCTCTGCTCAGGTTTGTTTCACTTTTCCTCTTCAGCTTCATGACTGTTGAATCTTTCTCGTACCTGCTCGATGCCTCTCATGTCACTGATGCTGATGCTGTATCACCCCCACCTCCCACCGCACCTCTCCTTTGGCTGGATGCTTCCCATCACCACCTCAGAGCCAGCCTGATCTGAGCAGGAATGTAATGACCCCCATTAACCTCGAGCGCTGGTACCAAGACATCATGGCTGCCGGAGAGCCTCCGTCATGCCCTCCACCGCTGCCTGCAAAGTCTTTGTCCACACGCAGACAGGGACAGGTAAACTCACCTTCACGCTCCGCCCGGGCGGTTAGTCAGTGTGTTGACGTCAGATTCTCACCAACGCACTGACTGTAGAAAACCTTAACTGTCTATTTATATGGTGACGGCACCATCTAGTGGACACAACATGACAGACAGGACGCTCAGCAGCCTAACAAGGAACTTTAATTATTATTTAGATGCTGATGTTCGTCTAATCTCCAGTTCTCTAACATGCAGGGACAATAACAGCTGAGTGCTCTGCAGGAATCAAAGATCATTTGTCTTATTTTGAAATCCAGTTTTACTCGAGTAAAAGTAGAAATACTTAAAATAAAACTACACAGTTTGCAGCTCATTTCACAATAAAGTATATTAATACTGGATTATAATAATTGTGTTCATCACTTTAATGTTGCACGGTGCACGATGAACATCATCATAAACAAAGTCCATTAAAACAGACACAGATTCTGTCATAACGTTCTGTAAACGTTTCAGTCTAACCAATCGAGAATCAGCAGCGTGAGCGCCTGACCTGACCTGACTGAGCAGAACTTTGTTTATTTTATGTTTTATGAAAGTTAAAGTTTGTGAAGCTGAAAAATAAATCAGATCCATAAAGATGAAGAGTCGAGAATGTTTTTGTTTCTCAGCTGCTGAAGTCCAAATCGGACGGCGAGGTCGGACAGACGTCGTCTGCAGCAGCTCTGCAACACTCGAGTGAGAAAAACTCATCGACAGCAACGACGAAGGTCAGAAACATTGAAATGTTCTCATGACAGCAGACAGCAGAATATTCTAAATGAGTCATGATGACCTGTCTGCGTTTCAGGGCTTACAGCTGATGCTCAGAGAGATGTCCAACCCGTTGGACGGTGACTCCAGGAGGCCGCTGGCTCTGCAGACTAAAGGTACGGCCTTGTGTCGTGGTGAGGATGTCCACGTGGCTCCACGTGGTTCTGGCTCTGATTCTGAGCCATAACTCGGTCCCGTCAGCAGAGGGTGCTGTAAGTCTGTGACGCTGTCACTGCTCCTCCACAGATCTGTCTCCCACCGTCCATCACTCCATCCTGCATCACCAGACGCCGCCGAGCGGCAGCCAGGCGTACGACACGCTGAGCCTGGAGAGCTCCGACAGCATGGAGACCAGCGTCTCCACCGGCAACTCCGCCTGTACCCCGGAAAGGTGAGACACTGTTTCCATGGGAACACTCAAGTCTGCCCCCGTCTCCCGGGAGAAGGGTCACTGCGCTTTGTTCCCGTGACAACATGTTTTGTTACATGTCTCCTCCCCGGCTGTTGCCATGCCAACCCCTTTAAGTTCCTCAGCGTTTGATGAAGTTTGGAGTTCAAAGAGGAAAACCTTTGTGTCTTTGTCTCGTCTCTCTCGCTGCTCTCAGTGCTTCTTCAGCCGTGACACTCCGTCTGCTCTGTGTTGTAGTGCCTGCGGCTTTGAGGCCCAGAGGATCGAGGAGATGGAGAAGATGCTGAAGGAGGCGCAGCAGGAGAAAGCCCGGCTGATGGAGAACCGAGTGAGTTTCCAACGCGGCTGGACGTCGCGAGAGTTCGTTTAAGGTTTCAACCTTCAGCTGATTGAGAGAGGATTAACGAGCAGCTGATGATCTGTCCATAAAACAAACAGTAACAAGTCAAACGTTATAAATCAACTGAGAGACGAACATTCTCTGAGGTGGTTAAAAAGTTTGAGAAACACTGAAGGAGAAGTTTGAACTGAACGTCATGATCATACACAAACAGGTGTGTTCAGGTGTAGTCTACATGTTCAGTGTGATACCCGGGCCTCGCCTTGCAGAACCTCGGCTGCTTCCTTGTGTTCTCCACGTGTCTGCGAGGGTTCTCCGGGTTCTCCAGCTTCTTCCCTCAGTCCAAAACACCTCAACAGGTTCATTGGGGACTCTAAATTGTCTGTAGGTGTGAAGTCAGCTGGGATAGGCTCAGATGATGAATGTGGACAGAGACAGTGAACTGAACATACAACATGTATGATTTGATCTGAAATGATGAATTCAGAGTTGTAGAATAATTTCATGATGTGTTCATCATCAGTTTGTCGTCGCCTCACAGCAGCCGTCATGTTTCATGTTTGGTGAGATGAAGTCGTTCGTAGTTTGATCATCTTCGTGTCTGACAGCTGATTTTACGTCTGCTCAGCCGTCTGTCACACTGAGGAGATATTTTACAAAACCCTCAGCTGGGACTTCTCTTCTCTCCTGACGCTCCTTCACTTTGTTTTGCAATATTTGCCTAAAATGTACATATCGTCTCCGTCTCCCTTTTCCTCCCCCGCCTCCTCCTCCTCTCGTTATTCTTCTTCCTCTCTTCTCTCCATCTGTTCCTCTGTCGCCTCACCCGGCGCTCCCAGGAGAGGGAGGTCCAAGCTCGGCGGCAGATGTTGGAGGAGGAGCGGCGGAGGCGAGAGGAGGCCGAGAGGAGGCTTCAGGATGAGACGGCCCACAGGCAGAGGCTGGTGGAGGAGGAGGTGAAGATGAGAGAGAAACACTTCTCCCAGGTCAGTGGAGTAACAGGAGGAAAAGAGAGGAGGAGAGGAACTAAAGAGAGGCATGAAAGATGAAAATGGAGGCACAAATATAAATTACACTGAGTGTCAACAACTCATCAAACAGCTTCCCTGATGATATAATCGATGTTTAAATGAGCCATCATTAAAATAATGTGAAGCGTTACATGCAGCTCAGCTCAGCTCAGAGTTTTAGCTTCTTCTAGCTCGTTGTTTTGGTCTTCAGGCCCGAATGTGAATGTTTAGCTGAGCTCATTATCAACTCATTTAGTTTGTCCTGAATCTGAAATTTTAAAGTGGACAAATGTGTTTGAAATAGAATATAATGTGTACAGCAGACGAACTAAACACTGACTCTGGATCAGGCCTCCACGTTAGAGTTCCTTTAACATGAGTTTGACACAATGGATTCAGGTTTAAGTCACAAAATTTAAAACAAACGTCTCATCAGTCATAGATTAAATAATTAAAGACTGCATCACACCTCCACCTTCTCTGCTCGTGCACAGGCTCGTCCAATGACGCGCTACCTGCCGAACCGTAAGGAGGAGTTCGACCTGCGCGCCCACGTGGAGTCGTCGGGTCACAGCATCGACACCTGTCCTTACGTCATCCTCACCGAGAAGATGTGCAAAGGTCACCTGGTGAAGATGGGCGGGAAAATCAAGTCGTGGAAGAAACGCTGGTTCGTTTTTGACCGTCTGAAGAGAAACTTCTCTTACTACGTGGGTGAGGACACAAAAACACTCTGACCACGAGTCACATGTCAGACACAAACAGCTGTTTGCTCTGAGCTCAACGACGAGTCACAAAATGTAACATCAAAAATATTAATAAAATAAAGAGGCTCGCTCACGTTCGCATGCAGGAAGAACTATATTATATTTATTGATTTCTATTTATTAAAACACAAACAGGTTTCGTCTTTGTCAGGGCGTAAGAACAGATAAATACACCTGACACAGTCTGAAGCTTCCCCAGGTGAACAGCTGATAGTATCGTGATCAGGTTTGTGGACTCACAGTCTGGATGAATTCCTGGATTTCACCGTCTACAATCCAGGTTTTCATTCAGAGATTCAGAGAATCACAGAAATCTCTGCACGTGAGGGGCAAGGCCCAAAACCAGTACTGAGCGTCCGTGACCTCCGACCCCTCAGGCAGAAGTTCAGACTCGACAACATCCAGAAACTCCACAGACCAGAACACGTGAGACCGACTGATCAGTCTCAAACTGGTTTTTGGTTCATCCTCTGGGGTTAGTTTAACTTTTACGCAGTGTCCAAACTCTTTTAAAATCAGGGTTGGGACCTCGGACAATTTCAGGTCTTGAAGAGTCTGTAACAGTTCCCGTGGACCGTGTCTGGACCTGGTTTACCAGTCCAGCAGACAGCGGCGCCGACGCTCTTCCGAACACTTAAATAAAGTTTGATTCATCAGGAACAAACACTAATTAAAGCGGCACTAAGCGGATCCTCGTCGGATCTGAAAGCTGAACTTTTAGTTTGGGTGTTTTTCAGTCGTTGTTCTAAATCAAAGCTGAAAACAGAACGGGAGGATATTTTTTCATTACTGTCGCCCCGTTCTCTTTGCTCCGCTCTCTCTCTCCACTCACTTCTAGCCTTTTCACCCCCTTACTCCTGACGAAGATGATGGTGATGATGGTGATGAAATAAGATGCAATACTTTCTCTAGATGTGTTTTTCTTGGGGATGGAGGCTAGCTCCTGGCTTGTTCGTGACTAATAAAACGAAACTCACATTTCAAAAAACATTTATCTCATTACTAAGCACATTCGACTTCTGGAAAAAAACAAAAAAGAGAGAAAGTGTCAGGCGTAGTTTTCAAAAAGATCGCCTTTAATTGTTGCTGGATGTTTGTTTCTCGGCGTAGAGAAGACACAAAGACCACAAAGACCAAAAGGTCCAGTGTTTATTTGAACAAGAATGAATCCAGAGTCTCTTTTAACTGACTTGACGTGAGAGAAGTTCAGTTTAGCCTTAAACTAGAGAAGCTGTCAGTCCGATGACCCCCGAGCTTCATCCTCACATTTCCCTGAAACTAAACGACCAAAGCGTCGACACAAAGCGACTTTAAACGCTTCGAGATATGCTGTGAAGAGAGAAAAGATCAATCCACAAGGCCGGACTGAAGGTCGGACCTCCTGCTCGAAGGGAAACGTTCAACTGAAAAGATCAAATCCACAAAAGAGAATCGAGGCGAGACGAGTAGCTCGCCGGCAGGAAAAAAAAAAAGTACGAGTGAAGACAACAAGTCAGATTAATAAGAGCGTAAAGACTCCAGGCAGGGCTGGAAATAGACTTTAATTAACTCTCATACCTATTCATGGCTTCATGTGAACACCTTCCAACCAGTCTGAGTCTGTTTGACTTTCACTGCAAGACACAGGGAAAATATTCAAAGATACAAAACTCCAAGATTTTAATGAAGCTGCTTTAAACGCATAAAGAATAATACAAAAATCAACATTTCAGGAAAAGTGTGAACACATTTTTAATGTTTCCAAACATGCAGAAAGAAATTATTTTATTTTGTTGTTTCCAGGTGAAAATACGAGGCCAAATGTTTTCATATTAAATATTATTGAATATCACATATTTGTTCAACCCTCTAAACTTTCAGAAAGAAATTATTTTATTTAGTTGTTTCCAGGTGAAAGTCTTCAGATATGACTGAACATAAATATAAAACATATATCGTCACACTGTCCACGTGTTCTGAGAATAATCAGCAGGACGTTTCACGTTTAACACTTTTCATCTGTAAACTTTTCTTCAGCATATTTTTAATTCTGTTTCCAAACATGCAGAATAAATGATTTTATTTTGTTGTTTCCAGGTGAAGCTTCAGAAATGACTGAACATATGAGGCCAAATGTTTTAATATTAAATATCCGTCCTCAGAATGATGTAATATAAAAAACATTACATATTTGTTCAACCCTTTTTCTTCAGCATATTTTTAATTCTGTTTCTAAACATAAAACAATGATTTTATTTTGTTGTTTCCAGGTGAAAAGCTGAACATAAATATGAATCAATCTGTCCACGTGTTCTGAGAATAATAATAAAAACAAACGCTGAAGCGCTCCCTCACATCGCCGGCTGATTGTTCTGCAGTCGGCTCGGCTGACAGAGGTCTTGCATCAGGACGAGACATAATGTAACGTTTCTTAATATGTTTTTTTTCTCTTTCTCCTCTCAGACAAACACGAGACCAAACTCAAAGGGCTCATTTACTTTCAGGCCATCGAGGAGGTTTATTACGATCACCTGCGCAGCGCCACAAAGGTAACCCACGCTTTGTTCATCTCAGAGGCTCTGCTGGGATTTCAGGGAGTCTTAATGATTTTTTAATGGACGTTAAATGTGAAAGTTGAACTCCGATCAGACACAGCGTGCTCAGCTCTTTATTTTAATGTTGAATGATAAAGATATTTGGTTCAGAATAATGTTTTCTGTTAAAGATGTTGTGAACCGTGATTTAAACGTCCTGCTGATGAAGACTGAGCAGCTCGTCTCCTGTTGTTCTGTCTGAATGTCTCAGAGGACGAAGGTGCAACAGGTGCAGTCTTTGGTCTAAAACGTCCCCCCTTCTGTCTCCCATGATCCTCCAGAGTCCAAACCCATCTTTGACCTTCTGTGTGAAAACCCACGACCGCCTGTACTACATGGTGGCCCCGTCCCCGGAGGCCATGAGGATCTGGATGGATGTCATAGTAACGGGTGCCGAGGGCTACACGCAGTTCATGAGCTGAGGGACCAGCGAGGGCGGGGAGGGGGCGGCAAGCGGGCACCCGGACACCTGAGCCGGAGCTCGAACCGACGGTGTGACGGCGCCTGACGAGGGTTTGACAGCCGAGCCACGGACGGTCGACAAACATGAACTCTGACCTGCGGAGCTCTCGACCCTCCATCGATGCCTTTTCTGCTTCTTTTTTCTACGTTTCTACTTTTTCCCAGATAATCTCTTTAATAACTCAAAGTCCATTTTAGCAGCAAATATAATATAAAATATTTTAAAGAGTTACTTATTCAGTGTTTTTACATGTTCATATCACATTTATATATATTGTTTAAAGGCTTTTCGTTCAGACACTAACAACACGTCTGTTTGTGTTTTACATGAAATATGTTAAAGAAAAGCTTCCATCCATTTGAACTAAATTCATAAATTAAAGATAACGATCCTGTAAAATGTACATCTAATAAATAAAGACATAAATAAATATGATGCATCTGACTCCAAACCAGCTCTTTAATTAGTTTCTACAGAGAAGTTGTTAATTACACGAGCGTCCCTTTAAGACCCTGCTGTATTTACATAACGTCAGGTGGTTTAATGAGTCAATTAGCTCGTTAACTCTGGTGATCTATCAAAGTATTGAACTTGTGCATGTACTTCTGGCTGGGTGTAATTAATTACGTGGCTCGCTGTGCATGAGGTGAGCACGTGACACGCAGGGGGAAAAAAACATGCCGTGAAATTACACGCGAGTTAACACACGTATGATTCAACATCCAGAAATTTGAAAACGGAGGAAAAAAAGTCCCCAAACGAGTCGAAAATATTTCACAGGATAATAAACACACACACATGAAGGTAATCATGGAAACACACCTTTACGCCTGACAGGCACCAATTAGACTCAACATGTTGTGTTGGGTGAGACAGGTGAAGCCTGCCTGTCTGTCTGACAGCTTCCCGTCTCACTGACCTTGAGATAAATTCAGGGTCTCTGAGCTGAATAACAAACAGATCTTAAAGAGGGCGGCGAGCTTCGTTAACGTGCTGATGAACGTGAGTGATGGTGAAATATTAACGAGCAGGCCGGCCCGCCCGAGGCCCGCACACACAAACACACACTGTGAATTAAAAACCAGCCTCACGTGCGTTTTGTCGATTTTAACGGGAGAAATTAAGCTCGTCTGAAAAGTTGTGATGAAATGGAGACGTCTCATCGCCTGTCAAACGCTGGTAAAGACAGTTTTCACATGCACGTGTGAGTTCAGAGTAATTTAGGAGATTAAAGAGCAACATAACATCAGCTCTCCTCCTCCGACACTCACACGTCTCACATGAAAGAAGCTTTCACCAAACTTTCCTCTCTCCATGTTCACGGCTTTGAACGCATCCTCTGCGCTCTCTTTGAATTCAATGTGACAGCCGTTAATTCAAAACAGGCTGCAGAAAATACACAAATCATTAAATTACAATACGGCCGACGTGTTTTTTAGATTTCATGGCAAGCACAACAGGCGTGTGTGAAAAACATCCAGAGGGGGAATAAAGGAAGCGCTGACCTAATGAGGACGACACGAAGCAGAGCGGCTTATTGTTCTTATCAAAGTGAGTTTCTAATAATGCTGCAGCGTGAACGCTCACAGGAAACACAGGACGGGATCCATGACCCAACCTTTGACCTCAGGAGGTTTGTGTCTGTTAGGAAGAAATGAATCAAAGAGTGAAGAGGACGCTGACGGAGGAAGCTAAGAAGAGAAAAGGAGAGAGTGAGCGAGCAAGAAGCCGCCGGACAAGAGTAAATGTGGGACTGACTTTTAGTGGTTGGTGAGAGCTTGGTGAAATAAAAGGCTGAAAGACAGACGCCGAGCTGGGCTGACTGCTGCTGGACTAGGCAGTGAGATCAGCTGCTGCTGGGGACCTGGTTCTGGTTCTGGGCTGACTGCTGCTGGACTAGGCAGTGAGATCAGCTGCTGCTAAAGTGCAGCTGCTGTGAAGTCTCTGGATGAAAATGTGTGAAGCTCTGAAGGTGACAGACGTGGAGAGTTTAAATGGCAGCGAGGCCGAGAGCTGCGAACCATCCGGGACCTCGAACCTCGATGCACGAACACAAAGTTTCTGCTCTTCTTCGTCTGTTGTTGAACTTTCAATCCACGGACATCAGATCTGTGGACGCGCTCACACTGAGGTGAACTTTCCACAGCAGGCGAGCTTCGGCTGAGCCGAGTGTGCGTTCAAGAAGCCTTCAGCAGTTAGTGTCAGCGCTCAGAGGACGCTGTGGATTCACCGTGACGCTCCTGAGAACAGGAAACATCCTGAGACTGACGACTGCAGATCTGTCACGGCGCCATGCAGATTAAGACGCCTCAATTACATTCATGAATAAAAATGTTATTCCACTCGTCACTGATGAAGTGTGTTTGAAACCAACGGAGGCTGAACACACACACACACACACACACACTCTGAGCTGGCCTCCATTCACAAGTCTGAACTGGATTTCATGTTTTCATCGCGTGTTCAAAGAGCGGGAAAGTTGAGGACAATAAACTGTGAGAGATGATGATGATGAAATGATGCTGTAACACAAACTAACGTGCCATACGTGCTCTTGGCATGCAGCGTCGACTTTTCTGACTTCTGGGCTCAAACACGAGATTCACGCACAGCGAGTGTGAAGTGTTGGAGAGCGATCATAAAGATCTGAGATCGGTCCAGTCTGATCCAAAGTTCCTCTAAATCACCCGTCATGTTTACATCATGCATGTAGATGATCCGGACGAGCCGGATTCTGCTGCGTAACTTTCACATTTCTGCGTCTCTTCCTAAATAATGACAAAGGATATTGGACTTAATAGAGCAGACTTTGGGGAAATGCAGCGCCGCTGTCATGAACACCTCAGATTTCTCTCATGATGCGCAAACAGGAAGCCCTCTGTGGACCAATTAACAGAGACGGAGAGAGCAGTCAGCGATTTCCTGGGAGACCCTCCAACTTCACCAGCTACTATCTCAATCTGCTCTCCATTACAACCACATTTATCTCGATTGCATCAGGTCGCCTTTCTACAAACTCTCTGAGCTGCTCACGTGGTCGCCGCCGCTCGCTGCGGATGGGCAGACATTTTGCTGAATGTGTAAATGACTCAGAGTAACACGGACGGACACAGAACGCCTGAATGTTTGTGTGGATGAACTCCATCCATCCTCCGAGTGGATGAACTCCATCCATCCTCCGAGTGGATGAACTCCATCCTCCGTGTGGATGAACTCCATCCTCCGAGTGGATGAACTCCATCCTCTGTGTGGATGATGTGACTTTGACTCAGAGCTGCTGCTCGCTGGACAAACCTCAAAGTGTCCCGGTGTCGATATGCAAATTCAGCAGAAGTGGAAAGAAGCCCATTGGTTTTTGGCAAAAAATGAAAATGTCACCGAGATGCAACTCAGCAAATCAGATGGAGGAACAGTTGAATGAGGGAGGAGGAGGTGGAGGAGGTGGAGGTGAGGTGGAGGGAAAACAGCAGGTACGAAGAGAGAGAGAGAGAGAGAGAGAGAGAGATGCAAATCCCATGGCAACAGCAACCAGAAAACAAGTCTAAAATAGGGGGCAGTGTCCGCTATTGCTATAGCAACAGGAGAGCAGCACACTGACTCGATTTGCTGAAAGCAGAAAAACAAAAGATTTATTCTGCTCTTAATTGTTATTGACAGTGGAGTCTGAAGGCATCGAGCGGGAAATAAAGATCCTCAAAGTCCATGAAGACAGCGACAGAGGACGAAGCACTGAGCTGCTGAGTGTGTGAGCGACAGCTGATCATCAAACATAGAAAAACACATCGTTATTATATCTGCACAGTAATGACACAAACACAACACACAGACACAGGATCATGGATGAATTATAGATCATAAAGAACATAAAATAAATAACACAAATATAAATGAAGTGATATGTTTCAAACTCAAACTGAATAATACATCAATAATCTAAAACATAAAATAAATAATAAAAACATTTCTAAATGTCTTTGTTCACCTCAAACTAAATAAGAACAGATCATAAGTAATATAAAATATCAAATAAATCATAAGAATAGATATAAATAAAGTGATATCAGCCAGTTTGCTCACCTCGAACTGAAAAATACAAAATAAAGAATTTAAAATATGATAGAAGATGATAAATAATCAAAGACGGATAATAAATCATGGATAACAGTGATAATGAAAGTTGTTTTTACCTCAAACATAATAAAACTACCATAAATAATATAAATAAATACTAAAAAGTATAAATGAACTAATAAAACAGCTTGTTTACCTCTAACTTAATAAGAATAGATCATAAGTTATTAAAAATAAATAATATGAAAGTAGATAATAAATGATGATAATAGTTGATAAAAATAAATAAAAATTCAAATAAAGTCAGTTTGTTTACCTCTAACTTAATAAAATATGACTACATCATAAGAGTAGTTGATAAATGATCAAACACAGATGATGAATGTTGGATAACGCTGTTTAATGTTAAATATAGATAAAGTGGCAGCAGCCGGTTTGTTTACCTCCAACCTGTGCACAGTCTGCACTGCGCTCATGCTTTGCCTTGCCGACCATCCACCAATCACGTTTCACCTGGAGCCGATTCCAACCAATGAGAGCGCGGCAGTTCGAGAGAGCTCCTCAGCCAATCGCTGAGCGCGTGGACCACTGATGCAACGGCGATGCAACAGAGTGTCAGGTTACAACAACAAAGCGGATCAAAAGTTTCTCTAAAAATAAATAAAATAAAATTAATTAAATAAATAAACACAAGCAACGTCCGTCCGGTGAAGTGACTGCTGGTGTTTAAGTCCGTTTCTATAACAAACAATACTCTTTAAAGTATGGGATTACTTTGCTTTTACTGTGATATATAAACGTTAAAAGAGCGGGAAGCACTTCCGCTTTTGAAGTTGAACGGTTCGGTTTAATTATTATTTTTAATTAAGAATTAAACAGCGTAAAAACGCCGTTAAACCGCGTGCACACGGTTACTTTAATACATTTAAATTATATTTTAGTTTTCACTTCATGTTTGCTGTTTTTGGGAGCTAGCTTCAAGCTAAAATCTACTTTTATTTTTAATTAAAACACTTTAAAAATAAAGTTTGGCTCGGCAGGATGAAGGTTTTTGGTAGTAACACGTCGCCGTGTGTGTGTGTAACGTTACACAGTGTGTGAAGTGTAAGTTTATTTAAATAAATATATAAACTTACTGTTATATGTCGGAGCCTGGCGGAGGGATCTGTGCGCTGTGCCGCGGTGAGGCGGAGGGATCCCCCCCTCCCTCCTCCTGCTGGTTGCGTGCTCTGCGTGATGACGCAGCTGGTTGCTAGGTGTGAGTGCAGTGACGCTTTGTCACAATGAGAGCAGCCGCTCAGTTTACAGCTCGACCACAACAAAGCAACAACTGGACCTGTTCGAGTCCCGCCCGGATAACACTCCACCAGCACGGTCCAGCATGGCTCTTTAAACTCGTCCCGTCGTCCGGACCCGGAGAACTAGTCCGTGCTTTGCTTTCAAGCAACGCACCAGCCGAAGCGCTCCACGTTTCCTCCGCAATAATGGAGTAAGTGTCAGTTTGTGACATTTTATTTTTATGTCGAACTGTTTTTGTCTCGTGGTTTCTTTAAGTGCTGAGTGACGTCCTTCCGTTTTCGCGGCTGTTTGTGGTTGCTATGAGAACAGCTGTGTTTTTACATAAAGGTGTGCAGGTGAAGCCTCGTGCAGGTGTGTCAACTTTTTATTTTTGAAACATTTGAACCGGTTCAAGTTGATCTGGATTGATCCGGATTCGGGATGGAGGTGTCTGGAGACTTTTCTTTCTTGACAACAGTTGGGAGGTTGACAACGTCATCCAGGTCCCACGTGGTTTGAGAGGGAGCAGGGGTGGAGGTGGAGGTGGAGGTGGAGGGGGTTAAAGCCCAGAGGAGTGTGTGTGTGTGTGTGTGTGTGTGTGTGTGTGTGTGTACTTTAAAGGTGCATGTGCTGATCGTGCAGGAAGGTCCAGCCCATCATCTCCATCCTTCATTCATGATCTGTGTCTCTTTGCCTCCACCCTTCCTCCACCCGTCCCCTCTCCAGGTTTCATTATGCCCACCCAGCCCTGCTCTCTGTGGCCCATCCGTCAGACCCCGCTCGCTCCCAGCGCATGTTTGGACTGTTTGGACTGAACCAAAGCGCCGACAGACAGAATGATGGCAACGTCGGCTCCTGTTTGGAAGACTCTTCGTGTCTGCCCGGCAGACCCCCTCGCTCTCTCTCACCCACAGGCTAACCACAGCCAATCACAGGGGTGCAGGGGGGAGGTGTCAGAGGAGAGTCAGCACTTAATTGGTGAGTTGCGGCGAGTACGCTTTTTTATATTTTTCCCCGTTTCAGGTGGGCTCGGCACTGCAGCACATTCGTCCTTCTTGAACAGTAAGTAATAAAGTAGCTACGTCTGATTTTCTGACATCCTGCGAACAGATCCGCAGGAAGTCTTTGCGTGTGCTGTCGTCGATCACATCGTGCCTTCTCAAATCTGCCGGGCTCGTATTTTTCCAACGCTTGTTGTTGTTGGGCTGATATTTGCAGCGTCTTAACGACATTTTCTCTCCTCACTAGGTGATGGTCTCACTGACTGGATGACGGAAGAAGTGGATTTCTCCTCGTACCTCCCAAACCCTCCTTCCCCTCCCTCCTCCACCAACGCCTCCCTTCCCCCTTCACCCCTCCAGAATGATATCCAGGTGCCTTCTGACTTGGAGGTCATGACCTCTCTGCTGCAAGAGGAACTCGCCCAACTAGAGGACTACTTCCTGTCTGAGCCGCTGCCGGAGAAAGGGCCGAGGCTGGGGAAATGTGACAGGGGTCCACTGCCGGCGGGTCCTCAGCCCTTCACTCAGCTGCCATACGCATCATACTCGACATGCAGCCAATCGGAATCCAGCCCGCTTCTTGTTACCCTGGCAACGGGAGAACTGGACCTGCTGAGCATCTGTGGCGGGCCCATTGGGCGATCCAAAGTTCCAAGACACGCCCCGTACAGCTGCGGGCGCCCCAGTGGGTGTGGTAGGAAGCGAGTTCCCGATGGCGCGAGGTTCAGCGAAGGTTACGACAACAGTTTGTTGGGATCCAAAGGAAGTAACTCAGGTAGCTCGGCCGCGAGCCTGACAGGAAGCTACGGCTGCGTGGACGACGAGCAGCTGGCAGGGAAGAGCTTCTGTCTGGGGAGCGCCGTCGAGGTCAGACGATGTGCCGTTCTTCCAAAAGAAGAGAAAAACTGCTGCTTCGGTCAAGACGTGATGGGCGCCGCGAAGGTGGTCGGCGGTGGATTCGGCTTCGGGGGATCACTTGACGTCGCGCACAAGAAAGAGGATCTGCTGATGTACAGTATGAGGGAGGTCGGCTCAGGCGCCGCCAACAACGAGGTGCTCAACGGTATCAAAAGTAGCATGGAGGTGACCAAAGCCGGCGTTTCGTGGAAATCAGAGAGCGGCGACGGTTGCTACCTTCCGGCAGCAGCGCAGCCCGAGGCCTTTCACAGCTTCTTAGGTAACATCAATGAGCAGGTGAAGTCCGAGAGCCTCCAGGTCAACCAGCACGACCTGCACTGCAACTTCCTGGAGGATCAAGGCCCGGAGTGTCTGTTGATGTCCAGAGAGAGTCTGAACCTGGAGTCTGCAGGGCTCAGGCAGGCGTGCCGGCTGAAGGAAGACCACTGTGCCCTGAAATACGAGGTGGACATGGTGCCAGCTGAAGGCGGCGAGCGCAAACAGAAGAAGAGAGATCAGAACAAAACCGCCGCTCACAGGTGAGTCAGCTTCGTCCTGATGTCTGCAAGGTGATTCCACAGGTGGACGTCCTCGTCTCATCCTCGTGTTTGTTTGTTTCCAACCACAGGTATCGCCAGCGAAAGAGGGCGGAGCTCGACTCTTTGGAGGAACAGTTGCACTGCCTCGAAGGGAGGAACCGGGAGCTCCGGGACAAGGCAGAGTCGGTGGAACGTGAAATCCAGTACGTCAAAGACCTGCTGATCGAAGTTTACAAGGCCCGCAGCCAGAGGCACAAGCAGGACACGACGGCGTAACCTCGCAGCAGCGTCTGTGTCTCTGACGGTGGTTTCATGTTTTCTGTCACGGCTGGCGGGAAATGCATGCTTTGCTGATGTGAATTATTTTTTTTAATCATTTAAAAAAATCAACGCTTCCATTGCTTTCGCACTCTGATCACTTGAGCCTGCACTGTGGCATTGCAATGCTTTAAATGACAATCATTTTTATAGACCTCGCCCTGCGTGAGGCGACGAGTCGAAGAAGTTATTCATTCTGCAGGTTTGATATTTTAATAGCCTTACATTGGAATTGATGTCAGCAATAGAACTTTGTGTTTTTATCTTTTTTATGTTTTATTTAATTTATTTGTGTCACTTTAAATTAATGAAAAAACATTTAGTTTTAATCGGCGGAGGATTTGATATGAATATTTTAAAATGTTTGATTTTTACAGAAAGAACCGCTGAAGAACGTTTTTTTATTTTATTATTATTTTTATAATTTAATATTTTTTCATGTGATCTGTGTTTATTTCATTTCAGCGTGACAAATCCCGTTTTTACGTTTGCAGCACTGATTCCAAATAACGTCCAATCTATTGATCCTGTGACCAAAATAAAAACTGGTTTCTCGTTTGCACTGTTCTGAAGGTGAAACTGACATTTTTTATTTTTGTGTTTTGTAAACTTTTCTTTCTCCCGCATATTTCAAACTGTCCGATCTGTTTCTCGTCACACGTTTCTCTGTTCACATGCAGCTTCTCTCTTGTTGTACAAATGTTGTGAGTAGGTGAGATGTAGCAGCTCCCTCTGCATGTCTTTACTTTCTTTCCATGAACTCTTTTTCTCTCTCTTGAAATAGAAAATGTAGAATTTCAGAAACAAGTTCAGGCAATAAGTTTTTTAGGCCTCTGGCTGATCTGCACTAATTTGTAACTTTTGTATGTTCAGGGAGTCGGAGTGTGTTCGTCTGTTCTTTGTAGGAAACGAACAGAAAATCAATCATTAGATTCTTTGAGTAATTATATTTCATTTTTCTCACATTCATCTGTTGTTACTGAGGCTAGATTTGTTTCTATGCATATTTATGTTGAGACAATCTTGAATCTTGTTGATTTATGGATGTTTGTTTGTTTCTTTGTGCACTAACAAACCAAAAATGTGGACTGAGAATTAGAGCGCTTCATGTGAAATCATTTAATCTCATGTGAAAATTTGTTTTGTGTGAATCCACTTTTGTTTTTTCCTTAAAAAAAAAATAAAGAGTGTCATGAAGTCATTTTGTGTTTTCTGATGAATTCAATGGAAAAGATTTTTACTAAAACTCAAATTACATCCTGATCTGTCGGATCTGCAACACAAACACATATTATAATATAATCATATTTTAAAATCATTGTTTGAATCATTAATTCTATTTGATTCAGTCGCTTTTTAAAAAGCTGCTGTCTGCTGATTATTTAAATTAATACAAACACGCCGTCACCTTCAACGTGAACATGAAGAAACTCTGAAGATGAGCCGCGTCCATGAAAACAAAGTGAATTCATTTTTCTTAAATAAATTCACATTAAACTTATCTGACATCATTTTGAATTAAATGTCCCGTTTCAAAGCACAAACAATGAATAGAGACTGAAATGATTCATGACAATATAAATCTAAATATTATAAACTGTTGTAGTTTGTCTGAAACGTTTCAGCGTCTGTCAGCATCAAACTCCTCCGCTCAGACTGCTGCAGCTCCTGTGGGAAAACTTCACAAACCGTTTCACTCATTTCATTTTTGGGGCTGAGATTCAGAATCCTGGAGACAGTTTTTAAAAGGAAATGTTTGTCATGTACTTATGTGATCCACATGGACTTGAATATGCAAAGCGGGACAAATACCTGTTGAGAGTGTTGTTGGTGTAAAATGACAAACCAACAATAAACGAGTGGATTGATATAATTCATAATATTTATGTTATGGAGAGAAAAACATTTAAACTAAGAAGCAAACTGATGTTTTTGAAGAGAACTGTAACATCAAACCTCCATCAAGACTTTACTTTGAATCTCTCCCCTATTTTCAAGCAGCATTCTTATATTTTTATGTGTATGTGCTGCTGCTTTTACATAATGTACAACCCTCCCCTCGTCATGTTGTGTTTATGTTACGTTGTGTGTTTTTGTTGTTGTTGTATGTTATTAAGAAAAAACAAAAAGAAACTGTGATCAGAAAATATTTATACAGACGCTGAAACAGATAAAATATCAAATGTTTTACCTGAAAGAAAATTAAAAGGAATATAGAGAAATATTTAATTTAATTTGATTTGTGTTCTGTGTGTGTGTGTGTGTGTGTGTGTGATGTATTTCTGTTGTTTTGTTCTCACAGAAGAAAAAAAGACAATAAATATTTTGTAAATATGAAAAACTTTTATTTAAACAGACAGAAGATGAAGATCAGCTGATCTTTTTTTTTGCATCATTTTAAATTTAAAAGTCAAAATATTAAAACGTTTTTTTATCCTCCGTCACGGCGTGGACGACAGGAAGTGGTGTGTTGAATTTTCACATTTTTCACGGTGGACTCGTTCGCAGCCGTCCGATCAGCTGATCGTAGTCACAGTGTGGAGCTGTGTGATGTGAAGCTTCAACAAGTTTGTGCACGGCATCGAGGGAGATCAGGACCTTCAGAGAAAAGCACATCATAATATTTAAATATTATTCTAATATTAAAGTCCAAACACGTACAGACACGTCACAGTTAAGAACGAACTGAACATACATTGATTTCATCGTTTTTACCTGGCGTACGGCGTCCTGCCTGCTGTACAGGCTCAGGGTTGTTATGGCAGCTTGCCTCACTGCATTGTGGGAGTCGGAGCACGCGGCTCTCAGAAGTTTCCCGAACACGTCTTCCTGCGACAACAACGCCGCAGCACCATCGACGTTCACCAGGTTTCCCAGAGCCGTGCAGCAGTGCCGCCGTGTGAGGGCGTCGGGGTCGCTGATCAGAGGCGCCAGCATGGCCGCCGTCCTCCTCGCTTCCTGTGTCCACCCCCGCCCGTCCTCCTCGTCCAATCCCTGTTCTGCTATGGTGGACAGATCTCCTGCTGCCTCACTGTGTGAACACTCGTTGGACCGACCCGCTGCCATGTACCCCATCCAGTTCCCGACTGCCCGGCAAGCCATCCTCCGCACAGGCGTGCTGGAGTCGTGCAGACAGTCGATCGTGCTCCTGAAGATGTCCGGCTGCAGCGCAGGAGGCCTGAGCGGATTTAAACTCCCCAGAAGTCTGCAGGCGGCAGCTCTGATCGGATCATGAGGGTGAGCCAACGCCTGCTGCAGCGCCAAGGCGTCCACGTGGACCTGAAGGCGGGAATGTTGAGGGGAACAACGGGCGACCTGGGACAACAGAGTCAGGAGCTCGGCGGCAGAATCCCACAGCACGTCCTGCTGCAGGAAGTCAGCGAGCAGAGAGCCGGCGGTCCGCGACGTGAGCCGGCTGTTCCCGGGCAACGCGAAAAAACCATAAGCGACCTTCACGAGGCGGGAAAGCGATCGGCCGGGGTCGCACAGGAGCAAACGGTTCAGCAAGGAGAGAGGCAGCTCGAGCAGAGGAGGAGGGAGAGTCTGAATCACCTGCAACACAAAGTCATCCAGACGACTCGTCACAGTTCAACAGACACGAGAGACAGATGAACAGTCATGAGGAGAGTGTGTCAGTTCGTCTGCGTCAGTTCGTCTGCGTCAGTTCGTCTGCGTCAGCTCGTCTGCGTCAGCTGGTCTGCGTCAGCTGGTCTGCGTCAGCTCGTCTGCATCAGCTCGTCTGCGTCAGCTCGTCTGCGTCAGCTCGTCTGCGTCAGCTCGTCTGCGCCAGCTCGTCTGCGTCAGGTCGTCTGCGTCAACTCGTCTGCGTCAGTTCGTCTGCGTCAGCTCGTCTGCGTCAGCTCGTCTGCGTCAGCTCGTCTGCGTCAACTCGTCTGCGTCGGTTCGTCTGCGTCGGTTCGTCTGCGTCGGTTCGTCTGCCTCAGCTCGTCTGCGTCAGCTCGTCTGCGTCGGTTCGTCTGCGTCAGCTCGTCTGCGTCAGCTCGTCTGCGTCGGTTCGTCTGCGTCGGCTCGTCTGCGTCGGCTCGTCTGTGCTGCATCAGCGACGTCTTTCACCTGCACGAGGCCTTCGACGATCCCACAGCTGTCGTACGACTGGAAAATGGTGGACGTGTTGCGTGAGGGCAGCTCCAGGGCGAACGGGAAGCACAACAAGTGACAGCTCAGCACCGACACGCCGTCGTGGCTCAGATCCACCTCGGGTCTCGTGGTTGCTGCAGACAGATGAAGACTAAAAAGACTCTATTGTTAGCCGTTAGCTCGTTTAGACTGGAGGCACTGATGAAACATGAAGATGATCCGAGCACTCACCGGTCAGTTCGCAGCAGCTGGCCGAGGGCGAACACGCATTTTGACTCGCGGTCAGAAAACAGAGGAATGCACGAGTACGGGTCCTTGGTGAAGACAAACAGTGCGATCGCCAGGAAGGAGTACAGCCCTGAGGTCGGAATGAAACATCAGTGTTAAACAAAGAACATATTCAATAAGCTTCAGACATGGACTCTACAGTTACCGTGTGCTGAACACAAGTCTGGTGTCGTCTTCTCCAGCGAGGCGCTGATTCTTTTCCAAAGATCCAGAAACACGTCCGGATCTAAAGATGAAGAGCTGCTTTCATGCTGTTAGAAGACAAAAAAGGATCAAACTGCAGTTTTATCTCCGACATCCATCCAGTCAAACGTCTTATCAGACTTCATGTCGTAGTTTCTGTCTGACCTCGGAGAGTTTGTGCAGCAGTAAAGACAGGACGCCGTCACAGAGACCGAATCCAGGCGGAAGAGAAACCTGAGGCTGACGAGACGAAAGTGGGTCATGAACTTTAAACACATTTAACGTAGACAGAAAATAACTTCACAGTTCAAGAGTCAAAAAGAAAGCAGCTCCTCGTCGCCTCGGCTGTCCAAAGAACTCGATCAGAGTTCACGTTCATTAACCTGTTACTGATGTAGAGGGTGGAGGGTGACGGAGCCAGAGCAAACATCTATTACCACCAAGAAGAAGAAATACAACAAGTTCATGAGTCATTTCTTCCTCTGAGAACACAGATGCAGAAACGACCTCTCGCAGGTTTGTTACCTCGTACGAGTCCATCAGCAGCTTCTTCAGCAGCGAGGTCAAAATTTCTAAATCGATCTCGACATCGACGTGTTGTGTGAACAGAGACAAGACGGTGGCGGCCAGAGGCTGAAGAAGAGAACACAGAATCACCTGATGTCACCAAACTAAACTTTAACCTGCAGATGTTAACTTCAGCGAGGACGTACCGCCAGAGGAGCGAGCTGTGTTTGACCGAGGATGGTGACGAAGGGTTTGGTGAACTCTTCCAGTCTACAGCAGAGGACACATGACGAGTTGGTCACTTGTATGAATCAACAAATCAACAAACTCAGCGTCAGTAAAAAAGAAAATCACACCGATGTTCTTCCGTCCAGTCACCGTGCTCCTCCCAGTAGATTATGAGCACAGTGATCATTTCTCCGAGTGTTGGGACGCTCCCCGGCTGCTGAGCAGGAAGAAAAAGACAAAAACACGTCAGTAAATGTTGTTACGGGAACAATTGTTGAATAATTGTTGAGTATGCGTCCATTTCTGAGCAGTAACCTCGATGAAAGTTGAGTTCTCGACAGCATCGTGGACGAGCTCAAAGAGGACATGCGGTAGTCCGAGTTCCTGGCCGATCTGGTACGACTTGTCGGGGTCGTGGGTCAGAAGCAGGTTGTGTAAAACTTTCAGCGGTTGTTGAATCCGCCACGTTTCGTTAACGACACCAGCCGTTAACTGAACAAACACACAGAGACTAAATGAGAAACGTTCACAAACAGAGGTTTGAATCAGTTTGTGATGGTTGAAAACTTCATTACTTGAACTCTGAACGCAGCGATCTGAGATTTAATCTGCGGTACGACAACACTGAGGTCCAACGATTCTCTGGGTCTGTTTGGATCTGACTGTTGGACCAGCTTCTCCCAATATTCCTCACCGCCAACATCCTGAAACAAGAAGAAACATTTGATACTGCAGGACACGTTTCTTTATTCACATGAACATTCATGCAAACCACCAACAGTTCATCACACTCAGACGACCTCACATGAGCTACATGCCGCTGGTCTTGACTTGGTCGGGTTTTCGTGGCTGACACTGACCTGACCGTCCTCGCTGTGTCTCCGCAGTAGTTGTGGTCCGACCTCCACAGAGGGAAACTCCTGTTCATAGTCCCTGCTGATCTGACCTCTGCAGAGGACGCACACAACAACCGTGAACAAACAAATCAACATCGCACAACTGGAGAGATTCTTTGAACTGATCAGAAATCATGAAGACACCGAACAAATGCAAACTTCTCAAGGTGGAACGTGATTAAAAAATACGTCTTTGACACATTTTAGTGTTCAGCGTTCTTCAGGAAACATCTAGCAGGAGGGCAGCCAATCAAAAGAATCGATTCATTAGGTCAGTAAGACCAAGACCAAGACTAGGACTAAGGTCCCAGTTCACCTCCTTACTGATCCGCTCTCTCCTGGCTGCCCATCACTGCACCATCCATGAAGTTTCTATTCTGCTCTGCTCGTCTGTAACTTCCTGAAGAAAGCTGGAACACGTCACGTTTATTTTTGAACCATGTTCCATCTTCAGAAGTTCAGACTTGTTGTGTGGTGTTTTACAGTGAGTGTCTCATCTTTACTCGGATACCTGTGTTTGGATCTGTTGCAGTCCTGATTCTTCAGGTTCAGGACTGATGGACCTGAGGTAACATCAGCGGAGCTGGGCTTGGCTCTCGGGGAAGCTGCTGCTGATGCTCCATCCTTCTTTTTCTGTTAACGTACACGGATCAGCTCAGAGCTCCTCTGTGGATCTACCAATGAGGAACTGGTTTGTGACTCACCTTCACATCGTCGCTGCCCGCTGGCCTCGCTCTGCTGTCCGTCTGTTCTCGGGCCTTTCGCAGCAGTCTGCTCTGTCCAGACGTCGGCACAGTCTTCGCTGCCACTTGCTGAAGTTTCAGCGCCAACATGTCCGGGCTTGGCGTGACTGTCAGCGGGCTGAAAACAGTCGAGTCGGACAGAACTGTGCCAACACGTCAACAACACAGGAACAAAAATAAGAGCTCAGAACAGAAAGCTGTTGTATGTTTGGACGTTTTAAATTAGAGAAGACTTCACCTGGAACTCCATCAGCAACAAAAGGATGGTGCAGGAGGTCCGGCCAAGACAAACGCTTCTGAGGATCTTTGGTCAACAAACCTTTGAGGAAACTCTGTGGAGGAAATGATTAAGACGACATCAGACGTCAAAACACCAACAATCCAGCAGCCGTAAATATCCTCAAAATATGGTTCCAACTTAGACGTAACTTTGGGTTTAAAACTCTTCGTCCCACTGGACTCTGGATTTACTCTTCGGCATTTATAAATGTAAATATATGAACAGAAACACTATTTTCACTCGCTTTGATGACTTATCACATAAATTTGGCCTCCCCCGGTCCAGCTGCAACTTCCTTCAGCATCATGATCCCAACTTTCCAAACATGCCATCACTTTCTGGTTTAGATGATCTACTTTCACCTCTACAGAAATAAATGACTGTATCTTCCATTAAAAACAGAACTCCTGCAAAGATCAAGGCGAACCAGATAGATGAGACATTTTGGACAGCGCTCTACTAAAAGTCAATGACAGAACCTCGTGTGACACATTAAGCATAATACAGTTTAAGATCTTACATCGCGTCCACAGCTCCAAATCGAGACTTGCCAAAATAAACTCAGACACAGATGCAAGCTGGTGTCGAAACTCTCCTGCAGACTTGATGCAGATGTTTGGGTCGTGCTGCTGGTCTGCAACCTTTAAAACTATCAGAGGCTCCTAATATTGATCTCCACCCAACACGGTACAGTCGGAAGATATTCAATAAGCAAAAGATATAAAAACATCATCGATTTTACAACATGCAGAAAAATATTATTACATTGGAAGTGTAAAAATGGACCTGCGTGTCTCTGTGGTTTAGTGACTGATGCAGTTCATACAGCTCTCTAACATTTATATCTGTGATATTCATCCATGTCAACTACAGAATAATAATGTGAGCACTGGTCCAGAGTTCTTTTTTATTGTATCATCGATGCTCAATAAAAATCAGACATCAAAACACTGAACGCCTCCCCGGGCTCCTTCAGCACCTGCAGCCAACGCTGAGGGGCGAGAGACGTTTGAGTCCAGTTCAACTTCTGAAGGATCAAACGATCTAAATGGGACTGGAACAAATGGAAATCACAGCACTGTATCAGCTCTGTATCTGTTCTGTATCGGTTCTGTAGCTCTGTATCGGTTCTATAGGTCTGTATCGGTTTTATAGCTCTGTATCTGTTCTGTATCGGTTCTGTAGCTCTGTATCGGTTCTATAGGTCTGTATCGGTTCTATAGGTCTGTATCTGCTCTGTAGCTCTGTATCGATTCTATAGCACTGTATCGATTCTATAGGTCTGTATCGGTTCTGTAGCACTGTATCGGTTCTGTAGCTCTGTATCAGTTCTATAGGTCTGGATCGGTTCTATAGGTCTGGATCGGTTCTATACGTCTGTATCGGTTCTGTAGCACTGTATCAGTTCTATAGGTCTGAATCGGTTCTGTAGCTCTGTATCGGTTCTGTAGCTCTGTATCTGTTCTATAGGTCTGTATCGGTTCTGTAGTTCTGTATCGGTTCTGTAGCTCTGTATCGGTTCTGTACCGTGCAGCTGTCGCTCATCGTGTCCGGCCACTTGACTTGGTCTCTCACGATGAGCTGCACCAGGTGGAAGATGGAGTTGGTGTAGAACGGCGGCGCCCCCGTGTGGAGCTCGTAGAGGATGCAGCCCAGAGACCACAGATCAGCCGTGTGGTCGTACGGCTTCTCCTCCACCAGCTCGGGCGACATGTACAGCGGCGTCCCCTTGATGGACGTCAGCACCAGCGTGGAGACGCTCATCGCTCGAGCAAACCTGCAGATCACATGACGCGGTTCATCCATGTGGATTCACACACGCCTGATGATACAGAATCAGCACCACCTACCCGAAGTCGCACAGCTTCACCACGCCGCTCTTCCCCAGCAGGATGTTCTGCGGCTTCATGTCTCGATGGAGGATCCGGTGAGAGTGCAGGTAGTACAGAGCCGAGACCAGCTGACAGGCGATCTCTTGGACCTCAGAGGACGGAGACGATGAGCTGACGCTGATCAGAGACCATCACAAGCCTCACCTCATCATTTCTATTAATAAACTACACTTACCTGGCTCTCAGGTAACTTCCCATCATCCTCCAGAATCTGGAACAGCTGACCCTCTGCGTACTCAGTGACAACCACCACCTGTCAGACACAGAGGAGGGATGATGAACTCCACAGGTGTGGAGGTGTTTTAAACAGGTGTGGAGGTGTTCTAAACAGGTGTGAAGGTGTTTTAAACAGGTGGAGGTGTTCTAAACAGGTGGAGGTGTTTTAAACAGGTGTGAAGGTGTTCTAAACAGATGGAGGTGTTCTAAACAGATGGAGGTGTTTTAAACAGGTGTGGAGGTGTTCTAAACAGGTGTGGAGGTGTTCTAAACAGATGGAGGTGTTCTAAACAGGTGGAGGTGTTCTAAACAGGTGGAGGTGTTTTAAACAGGTGTGAAGGTGTTCTAAACAGATGTGAAGGTGTTCTAAACAGATGGAGGTGTTCTAAACAGATGGAGGTGTTTTAAACAGGTGTGGAGGTGTTCTAAACAGATGGAGGTGTTCTAAACAGGTGGAGGTGTTCTAAACAGATGGAGGTGTTCTAAACAGGTGGAGGTGAGCTGACCTCCGTCTCCGTCTCGAAGCTGTCAAACAGCTGCACGATGTTCGGGTGTTGGAGGCCTCTCATGATCTCGATCTCTCTCTTCAGGCTGCGCAGCTCCTTCTCTGAGCGACCCACCTTAGGCATGAACTTCAGAGCCACCACCTGCACAGGTAGACAGACAGGTAAACAGACAGACAGGTAAACAGACAGACAGACAGATAGACAGACAGACAGATAGACAGGTAAACAGACAGATAGACAGACAGGTCAACAGACAGACAGACAGGTAAACAGACAGACAGGTAAACAGACAGACAGACAGGTAAACAGACAGACAGATAGACAGACAGACAGACAGGTAAACAGACAGACAGGTAAACAGACAGACAGATAGGCAGACAGACAGGCAGACAGGTAAACAGACAGACAGGTAAACAGATAGACAGATAGACAGACAGACAGGTAAACAGACAGACAGGCAGACAGACAGGTAAACAGACAGACAGGTAAACAGACAGACACACAGACAGACAGGTAAACAGACAGACAGACAGACAGACAGGTAAACAGACAGACAGATAGACAGGTAAACAGACAGACAGGTAAACAGACAGGTAGACAGGTAAACAGACAGACAGACAGGTCAACATACAGACAGACAGGTAAACAGACAGACAGACAGGTCAACAGACAGACAGGTGAACAGACAGACAGGTACCTGGCCCGTGAACCGTCTCCTTCCTTTGTAAACTCGACCGAACGAACCTTCTCCAACCAGCTCCAGCACGAGGTACGAGTCCATGTCGACGGTTACCGGGACGTTACCGGACGTTACCGAGACGTTACCGGGACGTTACCGGACGTTACCGTGACGTTACCGGACGTTACCGTGACCGTAAACCGTGCAGCAGACTCACGGCTTCATCTCGTCACGTTTAAACGTTAAAGTTCCGTTGGAGCCGAAGGTTAGCCGAACGTTAGCCGAACGTTAGCCGAACGCTAGCTGGATGTTCGGGCTCGGTTCGTCCTGCAGTCTGTCCCGCGGACACAGCGCGTGTCAGTGCGCGTGCCCGTGATGTTTGAACATGTTAATAAACAATAACAAAGTTTGATCTGATCGTTTCTTCAGATTAATAATCAGACTCTGATCAGGCTCCTCTGTGGACAGCCTGACACGGGGCCTCAGCATAGCAACCGCTCATGCGTCCCTAGCAACGGGGGGAAAAACATCATGATGACGACACGAGGGCCACGTGACCAACACGTCCACGTGTTTATTTATTTATTACTAAAATAAAATCATTGATGAATATTTATTTACGTTTATTTACTTCTTTATCCTCACTCACACACCTGTTCACCTGCTGACCTGTTCACCTGCTGACCTGTTCACCTGTTCACCAGCTGACCTGCTGACCTGTTCACCTGTTCACCTGTTCACCTGTTCACCTGCTGACCTGTTCACCTGTTCACCTGTTCACCTCCTTTCCTTCCTTCCTGTTTGTGTCTGTTCAGTATTATTAGCTGCTGTTAGCTCAGAGGAGGTTTTACAGGTGAATGCTGACGGGGAGTGGAGCCGGTGTCGTGCCAGAACAGGAGCTGGACGAGCAGCAATGTAACCAGGCTCAGCAGCTTCTACGGACACGATGGCAGAGGAGAAGAGAGTGAAGAGGACGCTGACGTGTCACGATGAGATGAAACTTGTTTTATTATGTGAGTGTAACAAACTCTGCAGTTCCTCTTCATGAGTGTGAAACTTTGAAAGTTACCTCAGTGAATGTTTCCACTGACTGAGCTCAGGTCTGCTGTTGTCCACCAGGTGTCGCCCGCAGTTCACGCACAGAGACAGAGCACGCTGACTCCTCTCGTGTTGTTTTAGATGCAAAGTGTGAAAATATGAAACTTCATGGTCAGTTACTAAAAAATAAAAAGTGATTTTATTCATTTATTTTATGAATTTCTTATTAACTGTGTAAAACTGAAGTGTTGATGATCTGTGGAGCTCTGGGAGGAGATCAGATCATCCATCAGAGTTGGGACATGATGACAGGCGTCCAATGAGCGGAGGAGAGGGCGCGTTCCCTTTTTTCCACACATGAAGTCCTCAGAAGGCTGCAGTCGACTCAGCGCACACAGGTGGAGGATGGGAACGGGTCATGACCAGGAGGAGTTTGCACTGACTGGACTTGAACGACCTGCTTTGTTTTAGAGTCTCCTGCGCGCTGGATTATTGTCCTGGTCCCGGTCTGTGCTTCTGGTCCCGGTCTGTGCTCCTGGTCCCGGTCTGTGCTCCTGGCCCTGGTCGGTTCCGTTTGTCTCCTGTTGGTCTTTGCATTCTTCACTGAGTGCAGACATCGTCATGTTCATCAGGACTCTTCTCCTCTCCTTCGTGGTCTCTCTCTCGGATCTTGTTCGTTGCATGGACAGTGAACTCTGCTTCCCGCTCAGGCTGGATCACCATGACGGGAGGGATTTTGACAACGACGTGGAAACCCTGGATGTGTCATGTGTCATAAAGATTCGCGCCTTTCAGCAGGAACTAGTGATCGATCTGCACCAGGACTCCACGTTCATCGCGCCCTCCATTTCTAAGCAGGACGCGCTGTGGCTCTCCAACACCGAGGCCACCTCCGACCTGAGCCGGTGTTTTTACTCCGGGTACGTGAATGCTGACCTCTCCTCTTACGCCGCTCTGAGCCTCTGCAAAGGTCTGCAAGGTGCATTCGGTTTTCAGGGCTGGGAATATTTCATCAGCCCGGTGCAGAATGACACCAGGAGCGCGGAGAGCGCGCACACAATCCGGCGCAGAAGAAGCGACAACCTGAAGCTGAATTCCACCTCCCGCTGCGCAGTGGACAGCGACATCAGCCTGCAGGTTGCGCAATCGTTGGAGAAATACAAGCGGCTACAAGATCACAGCAATGTGACCGAGACCATGCTGAAGAGGATGGGGAGAGCCAAGAGGTTCGCGTCGGTGCCCCGGTACGTGGAGACGCTCGTGGTGGCGGATGAGTCCATGGAGCTGTTCCACGGAGACGACCTGAAACATTACCTGCTGACCCTGATGGCAGTGGCGGCGAGGCTCTACAGGCACCCGAGCATCCTGAACTCCATCAGCATCGTGGTGGTGAAGATCGTGATTATAACGGAGGAGGACAAAGGACCCAAAGTGACCGGGAACGCAGCCATGACGCTGCGGAACTTTTGCAACTGGCAGAAAAAGATGAACAAAAACAACGACAAGCATCCGGACTACTGGGACACCGCGATCCTCTTCACGAGACAGGTAAAGACAAACAAACAGATTATCTGAGTTCAACAGGGAGAATGTGGCGTGCGTACTGTGCGTAATTACGCACGGGAATGCGTAAATCTGATGTTTGTCCTCAGTAAATACACTCATGACAACATTATTTAGATTTATAATGATAATTTATGATCATATTAACCAGACCATCATGCTGTGTCAGGTATTTGCTCTCCACCTGTGGTGCAGTCCACCATCAGAGCTTTGACACTGAGGCTGGGTCACTAGCTGAACAGAACTTCTTGCTTGCTCTTCATGGATCCTCAGAGACTTTTATAGACTTGGAACCGGTGTCCGAGTTCTGGTCTGCACTCCAAAATATTTGGCAGCAGAAACCAGGTCAGAAATGAAGTCACACTTTTTCAGACTTCAAGTCGACAACAAAGACTGAGAAAGATCACGTTCAGTCAGTGACATAACAAGGTGCTGAATCACCTTCAGTCAGTGTCACGACCATCAGCCCTCGAACAGACGCTTGTTTTATCTGTAAGTTTGCCAAATTGAAGGACCCTCGGCGCCCTCGGGGATGTACTATTCGGAAGCCTCTTGTTTCTCTCAGCCGTTCCCATTTTTCCTCCAGCTGTGGGTTTTCCAGCCCTACCCACCACATCGCCTGCTCCTCATTAAACCGGCCCCTGAAGGGAGAGATGGAGGGAGGGAGGAGGTGCATGTCACATCCCTCCATGTTTCTGCCCCACCTGCTCCAGAGGGGCAGCTGCAGTCAGTCAGCACTGCGGCGTCTTTACAACACATTCTTCACTCTGTCAAACACTTCCTCCTGTACGCCTCACGCTACACGTCGCTCTTCCTGTTCAGGGCTTTTCCCCAGTCACATATAAAATCCAGGGTGTTTCCAGGTTTCGGGGTCAGAAGCTCCACATGCAGCCAGTTCAAATGACCCCAGTTTAAGTGCACCGGATCGGCCTGCAGACAGACAGTGAGTCATGTGGATATCATCTGCTATATAAAGCAGAAAGAGACGCGTCAATGGATGCAGTCACTGTTCGAGTTAAGTGAGTTAAATGAGCGACGTTAGCTAACCCTCATGTGTGAAAAACATGCACAGTGTCCAACTAACAACAGGGCGATCAGCTTCCACCACAGCAAACCGAACCATGCAACAAACAGGCACATTTCAGCTTCATTCAGGATCCATCCAACCTCTTATTCCAACGTCCCGCTCCCCTGGAACTCATTCCAGCTTGTCTTGGGGGACCCTGAGGCGTTCCCAGGCTGGATGGGCTCTATAGTCCAATGAGTGTCAGTATGAGCCAGCGGAGGTGGTTTGGTGATCTGGTTAAGTTGCATTCTGGGCACCTTTTCTTTGGAGGTGTCCAACTGGCAAATACCCTGAGGCTTTATTGGTGAATTAAGATAATACTGAATCGAACTCTCCTTCATAAAGAAGAATGAAAGATTGTTTTTGTGCTTGTTATAATGAACAAAACATCCAGGATCTCAAAAATCATGTTAAACTGTCACATAAGCCAAAGTACAGAATGATTATTTCACATTTCAGCTTCAGATATTAAACAAAGTGTCCACGTGATGACAGCACATCAGCAGAGGTCAAACATTCAGTCCGTCTCCTGTGACTCAGTGCAGTCGGTGGTATTGTTGCTGTTTGCCGTGGCTTTCAGTCCCGTCCTTTGTCTGCTGTTTACCAGCCCACAGTGTAATTTGTAGATTTTATGAAGACCAACTTGGTGATGTCCGGAGGCGACTGCGGTCGCCTTCAAACTCTTAAAGCATGATTGTTGTGTAAAGAATGTTTACTCAGTTCATTAAGTCACACAGAAAGTTCATTGTATGTGAACAGCCTCTCTCCAAACTGTAAATCTGATGTGCTCCCCCGAGACTGAGGGAGGGCGGTCAGCGTTTTTTTTACTTACATGATAGATAACGGGACGACGAACAGACGAGTCCACGCAAACATGTCTGCATGTCATAAACGGTCTGCGATGCTGCTGTATCAGCTTTTTTTTTAATTGACAAAGAACTAACTGAACAAAACAAACTGCCAGATGTGCATTAAATGCATTGAAATGAATTAAAATGGAGATACTTCTCTGCTGAGATAACTCACATATTGTTTTTTAATCGCAGAAACACAAAGATAGATGACAGATGTGAGAAGTAGGTCATAGAAAAGAACAAACTCATCGACACCGCTGGTTCTCGTCTTCATTTTTTGCTCATAAATGGCCCAAAACGTTCAGATGTCATCTGCACATGAGCACATCTGGACTAGATTTGCACTGGCCCACAATTGTGGTTTTGTGGTTTATTCTTGGAATGATTTGTCATTCAGCCCTCGAGGTCTTCACTTGGCACTCTGTTTTATGTGTACGTTCAGCGCAGCAGAGGATTGTAGAGGCTGTTGTTGTGAGATTAAACCAGTAATTTGCTTTATCTGTAATAGCTGACCGCCACTGGTTTTTCTGTGTTACTCTGGGGAGACGGTTCTGTTTATGGGCCCGGAGGATGGGTGGTTCTCTGTGGCGGTTACTGCCGGAGTTGTCCTGTGATTAGGAGGTTCAGCTCCAAATGGATACTCGCTAAGATTGGGTTTTAAAAACGTTGCGGCAGTGGTGGAGAAATGGGTCATCTGGAAACTCTGCTCTGGCATGGAAATGTTGCGATTGGGGGACGGTTACATGACGTCAGAGAAGAAGGTGTGCTCTAAACAGTCGCCCACTGAAGACGCTTAAAGACTGGGCGGTGGAAAGCCTCGCTTAGAGGATAATTCCATTTTGGTTCAAAGCATCCAATGACCCCATTGTCCCAGTGCACACACAGATGTTTGTCACAATCAGATTATAAAGTTTTATTCAATTCAATTTTATTTTTATAGCCATAAATCATAACTGACAGTCCATACAGAGCAGATCTACACCGCACTCTTTATAGTATTATTTACAGAGACTCAACAATCTGGGCGAAAGTGGCAAGGAAAGACTTCCTATTCTGCAGCTACGACCCGTTCAACATGTTGTTTTGTGTTCAGGACCTGTGTGGAGCCTCCACCTGTGACACGCTTGGCATGGCGGATGTCGGCACCATGTGCGACCCCAAGAGAAGCTGCTCCGTCATCGAAGACGACGGTCTTCCGTCAGCCTTCACCACCGCTCACGAGCTCGGTGAGACCCGCCGAACAAACCCGTCCATCAGAGAATCAGAGGTAAAAGTGACGAATGCATTCATGACATGTCGTTCCCGCTCCACAGGACACGTGTTCAACATGCCACATGACAACGTGAAGGCCTGTGAGGACGTGTTTGGGAAACTGCAGGACAACCACATGATGTCTCCCACGCTCATCCAGATCAACCGCACCAGCCCGTGGTCCCCCTGCAGCGCCGCCATCATCACTGAATTCCTGGACAGCGGGCATGGTGAGTTTCCACGACCTCCGACCTCTGCGTTTGACTGCAAACAGCCTCACAGTGTGTTTGAAGGGGTGTGAAGCCAAGGCGAGGACAGACGCAGGCTGTTGTTAAAGGGAAACTCCTGATTTTACAGCTCAGAGTCTGTTTACACGTGTCGGGGAACTACTGTATACATGAAGAGAGTTGTATAAAGACTTCAGTGGCACCAGACTTGAGTCAGCGTCTGAAGTTAGTTTACCAAACCTCTGAGCCACGCTTCTTATGTCTGCTTGAGGTTAGCAGCTCAAGGCTACATTAACAGCTACATCGAACTGAGAATGCCAACAGGGAGTAACGTTACGCTACCAACGTAATTTACAGACTTCATGATGGAAAGATTGATAAGTGATGATCCGCTAACTGTGGGTAGCTCGGTCAGCTGTGGTGCTAACCAAACTCACTTAGCCCGGGATGCCAGGAGCCAAACCCGGCAAGAAAACCTGCTCACTGCTGGTCTGGAGGTTGTGTTTAGGTGTTAATTGCATTAGAAAGCACAGTCATTGTTTTAGTCATGCAATCGGACCCTTCATGGTTCTGTTTGTCAGTAGATTTGATAGTTGAACAGAACATTTTGACATTTTCTGGGTTTATTTTTTAAGTTGCAACATGACTACAATCATTTGAGGTAAACGCAAATGAGATCATGATTGAATTTAATCGTCCATCTATGCTTAGAATGTGAAATCTGCCTGCAGTCGAGCACCGCGCTCATAGAAAAGTCAAAGCAAAGACGGCCAAAAAGAAATGTATTCGGTTGGATGCAGATTGTTTGCCAAGCGGGCCAGACCGCAGGACTTGGCCTTGGAGCAATGCTAAACGTTTGTTTTAAAACTGCCCCCACATCTGTCCCAAATTAGAGATCTTGTTCTGGGGAGAGTCACCGCAGCGGTTTGGATGGTGAGGTGTATCTGCCCAGAGTTTCCCGTGCAGGTTTAAGGTTTACTCCAAATAGACAAACTTTTTCTGTTTTTTTGGCTGAATCCATTTTAGAGACAAACGGGTCCAGAGCGAGACACAGAAGACCCGACGGGGAGTGATTTCTATCTAACAATGTTATAACCGGGCTGTATGTCATTAATGTGGCCTTCACAAAGCAGCCGGGGGGGTTGTTGCCACATGTTTCATGCACAGAATCATTTGGAACCTGTTCATTTCTCCACACATGCACAAAACCAGCTATTGTTTCTGATGATTGCTCTTTGGAGAGAAGTGTAGGAAGGAAGAGGTGAGGTTCAGTGATTCACACTGTTTGTATAGTATCGTACTATCAGTTAATCGGCGCGTTTCTTCAGCCAAATTTGCGGAGAAATGAGAGGAAACAAATTAGCCTCGAGTTACAGCTCATTCACCGCAAACACAAACGGAATAATAAACTGTTCAAAGTAAGTGGACCCAGTTTCTCCTCCAGTGTAAATGACTTGTTTTGGATGTGTAAGTTTCTCATAAAGGTGAGAAGCTGTGTGCGTCGCCTGGAAACCTTCTTGTCTTTTATGTTTCTGAGCACCCACTCGTCAAACTCCTTCCTGTAAATGGTGTCCATGCCTTTGACCTTTGCATGTCACGTCAGTTTAAAGCAAAGTTCTCAAGCTCAAATCTCAAAGTCTGAGGTCGTGCTAGTATAACTTCATCCCCTCAGCACGGGTGGGATCAAACAGGAGGATTGTGGGTTTTTAGGGGGGGTTTGGGGGGTTGGCTCATGCATGTTTGTGTGGTGTGTGGCCTACGCTGTATCAAGCTGTACTTCAAAAAGACCAGATCACAAGGGCAACGGCTGCTTACTGCCCCAAACCACAATCCCACCCACCAACAAGCAAAAGCATCGTGGAAATATTGATGCATGGGTACAGAGAGCGTCTTTTTCATGATTCTGTGATGTTGCTGCGAAAGAAAAACTTGTTCCAGTGTGTTACTCACTAAGTTCTCCTCTTTCAGGTGAATGTTTGCTCGACCAGCCTCAAAAACCGCTCGTCCTCCCCGTCGTGTCCCCGGGATCATCCTACAGCCTGGACCGTCAGTGTGTGCTCGCGTTCGGAGAAGGCTCCAAGCCGTGTCCCTTCATGCAACCGCCATGCAGCCGCCTGTGGTGCACAGGAAAATCCAACGGACATTTGGTGTGCATGACCCGACACTTCCCCTGGGCGGACGGCACGCACTGTGGGGATGGACAGGTCTGCGATCGAGGCGTCTGCTCGGACAAACAGGCCCAAAATGTGAAGGTGATGCTCGGACGAGTTCCACCTTAGCTGGTTGTGTGATCTGTTGTTGTGCTTTCTTCAACATGTAACTTTGTTTGTGTGTTTCCAGGTGGACGGCCGCTGGGGTAAGTGGGGCCCGTTCGGTTCCTGCTCGCGCACATGTGGAGGCGGCGTCCAGCTGTCTAAAAGAGAGTGCAACAACCCAGTGCCGTCAAACGGGGGTAAATACTGTCAAGGTGTTCGGGTCAAATACCGCTCCTGCAACCTGAACCACTGCCCTGACACAGGTACAAAAACAGACTAACCTGTCTGATGACATCTTTCCCCCTCGAGCATTCCCACCTCTCACCTCCCTCTCCTCTTTGTAGGTAAGACCTATCGTGAGATGCAGTGTGAGATCAGCGGGCGCAATTTCAACAGTAACCGTATCGCCCCCTCCGTGATCTGGGTGCCCAAGTACTCCGGAGTGTCCACTGATGACCGGTGTAAACTCATCTGCAGGGCTAACGGCACCGGCTACTTCTATGTCCTGGCACCAAAGGTAGACATCAACACCTCAGGTGTCTCCTCTGATTCGTGAGGATAGTGTGGTTACGTCAGGTTTCAAGATAACAATGAGTCCATGTGGGAGAACGTGAGTATGTGTCAGCCTAAGTGCAAAGAGTTAAGGAAGGAATGAAGGCGAGGAGGTCAGCACAGATAGAAGGGTGTGGAGTGAGCTTTAGCAGCAGTGAGACAGAGTTCACTCCATCATGCCAGCTTAGGAGGAGCAGCAGATAAGAGGACACGCAGCCATGAATCACGGAGCAGCTGGATGCTTTAACCACACGACTTTCAACCATGAAGGAGTTTACTGTACTGTGCAGAGTTTAGTTTAAATGTGAGCTGGTGTCAGATTTAAGGGATGATGCATCCTGAAAAATCCTGGAAAAATGTGTCAGAGCACTCTGGGCCACATTAACTGAACTTATTCATCACGTTTGCATACAGAAAGCAAACAGGCCAGTTTATGTTGAGGTCACGGTCTCCAGTGGACTCATTGATTCGAGTATTTCAATAATCTGAATAGAAGATATGAAGTAAACTCAGAGGGAATGTTTTGTGGACTGCAGAACTGTAAAGTGTTTGTCCACTGCAGGTTGTCGATGGGACGCCATGCTCTCCAGACTCCACAGGAGTGTGTGTCCAAGGGAAGTGCATCAAGGCTGGCTGTGACGGAAAGATTGGCTCCACTAAGAAGTTTGATAAGTGTGGAATCTGCGGAGGCGATAACAAAGGCTGCAAGAAGGTGTCAGGACTCTTCACAAAGCCCATGTGAGTAAAACCTCCATCCCGTCACGGGGTCGCCTTTCTTTACGTGCTGTTATAAGCTCTCATTGACTGTAATGTGTTCTGGAATGCAGGCACGGCTACAACTTTGTGGTCATGTTGCCAGTGGGTGCAGCCAACATCGACATCCGTCAGCGAGGCTACAAGGGAATGAGGAGCGATGACAACTACTTGGCTGTGAAGAGCAGCGAGGGCCATTACCTGCTCAATGGGAACTACGTAGTGTCAGCTGGCGAGCGGGACATCATCGTAAAGAGCAGCCTGCTGCGATACAGCGGCACCGCCGGACTCTCCGAGACCCTGCAGGCCGTGAAGCCCATAGGGGAAGCCCTGACTGTGGAGGTGCTGTGTGCCGGCCAGATGACGCCTCCTCGCATCCGCTACTCCTTCTACCTCGCCCGTCAGACCAAGGAGGACAAGACTGTGAAGAAGGAAGGGCGGGAAAACTCCCATAACAGCGTCCTGGCTGAGGATAATGTCAAGGAGAAGGGAGGGGACACCCTGAAGAAGTCTTACAGCAAGGAGGATCCTGCTCTTGGGAAATGGATATCCACAAACTGGGACCAGTGCTCGGTGACCTGCGGGAATGGGATCCAGAGGAGGTTGGTACAGTGTTTGAGACCAGACGGGAAGCCAGGGTTTGACTGTGATCCTTCACAAAGACCTCCAGCCACCAGGGTTTGCGGAGACCCCTGTCCTGAGTGGCATGTTGGGCAGTGGGCATCTTGCTCCAGAACCTGTGGGAAGGGATTCAAGAGACGACCATTGCACTGCAAAACCCAGACTGGGCATCTGCTCCCACGGGACCACTGCACTGGCTTACGCAAGCCACAGGAGCTGGACTTCTGTAACCTAAGGCCTTGCTAGTGACTAAAACCTCTAAATACAAATGATGTTGATGTTTTAAATGGACTGAATTGAATCAGGTGTAGGTTTCTCCACCTGCCTCATGTGACACTTGGAAGGAGCGTGAAAGCCGCAGGACGAATGCTGGAAGATATTTTCTCACTGCTGACTTCAAAAGACATTAACCAGGTCTGACTGTGATGGCAACATAACATCGAAGGCCACATAAAATGTTGTTGAATCCCCCTCGTACCGTCAGCAGATACAGAATGCCCATTTGCAAGCAATCAATCTAGTTTATCTTACGAGTCTGGAACCCATTTTGTGTCATAATATTTGAACTGTGCAGGTTTCAGAGTTTTAGTTTTCACCGAAGCCTTCTGGTCCAAAACCTTACTCATTCATTTTTTAAAAAGGACTGCCCGCACGCTGCACGAGACTCCACACGGGGAAGGACGGCGCGTTCGATAACACGACGTGTCGTCTTTCACGTGTTTTTTTCAGGGAATCTTTCAAAATCTTGATTCAGAAATGAAACAGACACAGAAAGTGCTACTGCTACATCGATTCCCCAACTTTAAAATCTGTGATAGCGAATCACGATACAAACGTTGGATAGATTTACACAGCCTGAAACTTCTAATGATGCAGCCAGCGTTTCATGTGCGCTGTACACTGATTTTCTGCAGACCTCACTCAGCACCAGTCATGGAAACAGTTTAAACTAGAACCTGAAGTCACCGGTGGCTTTCATGACAGATCTGACTAAACAAAGCGGAAACAATGGCCATTGGCTTGCTCCTTGTCAGCTGTTGTGGCCGCCAGTTCAGTGATTTCATCCAACATCGCACTCATTCATATCACACACCCACACATGCTGTGTTTGTGCCTTCATTTGATCACAACAGTTGTCTTCCAGCCGTGTTAAGTCATGCCTGTCTGGCACAGCAGATAATTTATTATCAATGAAACAATAAAGCCGAGAGGGGAAGAAAAACCTGGCTGGCGCTCTGGTGCCGTACACGTTGTGTGTTTTCTTGGACCTCCTTGTTGACGGCCCCACAGCCTGAGCCAAGCTGTTCCTTCTACACACTCGATGAAATCCTGTAATCCATTATATTCATTGTTTTAAAAAGGGGGGCCACGTCGTCCAGTCCAACATCCAGCTACAGGACGGATCCTTTGTCAGTTGGACTTTTATTTTTTATTTTTTTATCAGCTGTACTTTGTACAGCAAAAGAAACCGATGACCTACACGGGCTGTGCTGTATACTATGTATACATTTATTCAGCTCTGTGCAAAAACAAAATGTAAATACTTTTTTAATCTTTTTGTTTTTTACACAGGCATTTGTAATTGTCTTTGACTTCAGTATATTTATTCCAAAAATAAAGCCATTAAGGAACAGTTATAACTTTTACTGCATTTTCTTCAATGATTTCATTTGTCAATGTCAAGAACACGCAGCAGCAAAATGTTTTCTTTACGGCAAATTCAGTAAATTTCAATGCAAAGTTCACGATTAAGAGATAACGATTATTTCACCAAGCTCTCACCAGCTCTCCTCCGTCAGCGTCCTCTTCACTCTCTTCTCCTCTGCCATCATGTCCATAGAAGCTGCTGAGCCTGGTTACCTCCTCTTCTTCTTCCTGGTCGTCTATAACGCCTGTTGGTACAAACACTCAGTCCGTCAGCTTGGCGGTGAGCTCAGAGCGACGGGTACCCGTCGCTCTGAGCTCACCGCCAGTGACGAACTGAGCTAACAGCAGCTACAGCTGTCAGCAGGTTACTTCACTGTCCATCATAAACTCTGTAAATCACAGAGAGTTGAGGCGGAGCAGCCGGAGGACATCAGAGGGAAAACCAGAAAAACATTTCCTCCATAAAATGTGATCCAGTTTCTCCAGAATCAATCTTCTCTCTCCTCTGCCATCATGTCCGTAGATGCTGCTGAGCCCGGTTACATTGCTATGGACTACAACTGACAGTGAGCAACACAAGCTAACGTAATCTTAGAATGGGGAGTCTGCAAACATCAACAGATGGCGTAGCATAGCATTTGCAGTATGTTTCATGTTGTGGTTTCAGCTGGCTAACATTCACTTGCTTGGACAAATTGCTAACTAGCTAGCGTATCCGTCCAGGCTGTGCTTTGTCATCTGGAGGCTACAGTGTTAGCTGGCACTGCAAGCTTCAATGACACTGGGTACGTTAGCCTGCTGCTTGTTGTTATCTGAGTGAATATATTATTAGCAGCTTTCTAAAAATTCAACAGCTAACGTGATCCATGACACTAACTCTGGGCTCGCAGGCTAACGACCTGAACAGCAGCTAACAGCAGCTAACAGACTGAGCTAACATGAGCTAACAGCAGCTAACAGACTGAGCTTCATGAGCTAACAGACTGAGCTAACATTAGCTAACAGCAGCTAACAGACTGAGCTATCATTACTAACAGCAGCTAACGAACTGAGCTAACAGCAGCTAACAGCAGCTAACGAACTGAGCTAACAGCAGCTAACAGCAGCTAACAGACTGAGCTAACCGCAGCTAACAAGCTGAGCTAACGTTAGAAGAAGTTGAAAGTCCAGCTGCCTCTGACTTAATCAAACCATGATGTGACTGCAGAGAGACGTGTGTGACAGTGTTTGCTCTGATATTTGTGCATTTAAATTCCTCACATATATATGTATGTATATACACACCCAGTACTTGTGTTCTGTACATGTATAACACTACGAGTGGGAGAAATGTCTGACCCACGCTGTGCAGACTCATAGCGAGGGTCAGTGATCCAGATTAAACTAACCCTAACCCATCGTTGGTGTCACGCGTGGCTGGTGTGACTTCAGGACTTCACTGCAGCCATAAACTTCGCTGCCGTGCAACATTTCAGACATGCAACTACAGCTATTTTCCACCGGCCTGATGTGGACTCATTCTGCCTGTCTGCATCCGACCGTGCCAAGAATGCAGCTGTGTGCGAGGAGGAGGTGGAAATTATGAATTGTGAGATTTTTTTTTTTGAACACGATGACTTACGAGGACTCGGAGGGGAAAAAAGGTCAGCATGGGAGGTCTTGTGTCGGACATTTTTCAAACTTTTTTGGGAAGGAAGCGATGTGTCAGAAGAGGCTGAATAGTCTGACCTACATAAGAGCAGATAGAGGAGAATCTGGAGGAGAGCCAATGGAAATATTTATTTGTTCCCCCGAGTTGCCTCTCGCCTGAGTTTATAGTCATATCTAGTTGCGGGTTTGATGGCTTTAATTGAGCCAGACTCCTTATCAAAAAGAATGTTTTTAAATTTGGAAAAATAAATCTCGTACACTCGGAGGCGCGCAGGGATTAATGTCCTCAGTCTCTACAACAGAGTGTGATTTATATAATACACACCTCCATTAGAGAGACTTTGGTGGAATAATATGAACTCTCCGATGGACGAGGAGGCAGGGACACACTTTATTTCAGTTTGGGTCATATGTGTGCTGACTTCAGTCGACACTGAAATGTTACAATAAAGGTTAGAAAAGTAAAACTGCCCTTTATAAGTTTACAGACTGACCTCCTGCTCCACCTTCAACATCCTTTAAAGGTCCACTGTGTCACATTTAGTGCCTTCTATTTCTGTTTTTATTCGGGTGTAATCGGACTCGTCATGTTTTCGTTACCTTTAGACTCTGCAGGTCCTCTTCCACAGAGTCCACCATGTTTCTACAGGATGGACACATTTAGTCAAACTTGATGTTTGTGTGGATCGGGTTCAAGCTCAGCCTCTGAGACCAACAGGGAATAACGTTACTACCCGGGATGCCAGGATCCAAACCCGGCAAGAAAACCACCTCGGTTTGAAAATAAAACACATTTAACTAGCTTTCTTCAAGCTAGCTTCACTTACCTTTGACTTACCTGGGCTCAGGTGTTCTTTGTTCCCTCGATGGTCGGCTGTGTTCAAGTTGAAATTGGAGAAATTCAGCGGAAATTCACGACGAGAAATGAACGCAACGCAACGAACGGGTTTGATGGTTTTGTTTGAGTTTTTCAGTTTTGAGCTTTTGTTTTTAGACCCACACACACACAGAGTTTCACGTACCTCAGGTTATCGGAGCCGAGGTTCGATCCCACGTCTCCACGTTGGCGGTCGGCGTCCTTCCCCACTGGACCATCTTCAGTACTGATGAAGAAGAAGAACCAGGATCAGATTGATGGAGGAATCATGCTGAAGATTCTCCTCCATCAGTCCTGATGGAGCTGCTGAAGAACATCTCTGTCCTTCACTTTGTTTGTCTCATCATGTAGAAGGAAAACCACGTCTCCATGTCCTTTTGGACCACATGGTCCACTGCTCAGTGCTCCTCATGTTCTCTTAGATGTTCAGTGGTCCAGTGGTTAAATATGTTGCCTCTAATCCCTTTTAGATCCAGAAGTTGTGGGTTCGAACCCCGCTAAGAGAACATTGTTGAACTGTGTGGAGGTGCAAGGAGGAGATGGGGAACAAGCAAGAACCTGAGACCTGGGATGCCAGGAGGTGAACTTTTGTGTTTTCCATGCTCTTCACCACCTCCTCTGTAACTACACCACTGGATGCCTGTAAACTCTACACACTGCTCCTTTAATGGATTTTCCACAAACAGTCCTGATAATCCAGTTAAATGATTAAACACGAACCACTTGGATTTGTTGTCACATTGTTCCCAGAAACGTCTTTGGTGAGTAAAACTTTATGGTAACCCTGACAGAGGCAAACAATGAAAGGTTCAGGCTGAGCCACATCTGAACCTGCTGCCTCAGCCAGAAGTGCGCCATTGCATTTCCTGTAAATAAAAACAGCTTACTATAGTTTCTCGTCCCCCTACGAGGCTGCAAAGCTCACCCCTAATTAGTGCAACCATTATGAACTAGTGAAGACCTGTAAGTAATTAGGGCGAGGAGCCCAGTGACAGACTTTCTATGTGGCGTCTTGTGTCTGATCAGCAGCAGATTTCTGCTTTTGCAGCTATTGCTGAGTCAGATGGACTGCACACCACAGACCATTTTAAAGATAACCACTGTCAAAGAAGTGCTTTGTACACAGTCCATGTGATTCTGAATGGGTACATGGAAAGGCCCAATGAGCAGCCTCATTAATGCGCATCTCTGAGGAGGTCTGCTGACCGCAGCAGGAACTGGATCTGTCTGCAAACAATAGTGATGACAGATCCACAGCTGACCTCCTCTCATGGAAAACTGGTCTAATGATTCAGCTCAGTGTGGCTCAGCTGCGTGCCACTTTTTTGACACATTCATTATTGAGTGGTTGTGGCTTCGTTAGCCACCAAACATTATCGCCAAGCCCAAAGCAAATGTCTGAACGCATCATTTAGTCCTCTGCTGCCCTGATGAACTCCACAAAACAGCAAAACAAAGGAAGACTGACACCAGGTCGTCCAAGACTGTCCTGGTTTCAAGCTGGGTGTCCTGAGTCCTGACGAATCTCTATAAAACACTAAAGAGTGCCAGTTTTACCACAATTAAAATAATAATACTTGTTTTCTGCAGCTTGTCCCGCTCATCAAGAAGTCAGAGGTCTTTCCCGGTTCAAATTCCCAACATCCGACCCAAACGTAAACTACAAACATGGCTGACCACTTCTTTGGCAGCGAACACACACATCGAGCTCTCAGCACGGCAGCCGCAGACGTGAACAGACGCCATTATACATTTTATTTTACGGCACATTTACACTTGGAAACATTTCTGAATATTTACTAGCCTTACAAAATACCCCAGTCTTCAGTCATGGATGGATTTTCACAGAGTTTAGTGGCAACTTCAGCTTTGAGCTGTGATCCATTGATCCACATGTTTCTAGTCAGAGGTCAGCAATGTTACGAGTTACCTAAGGAGCGTGGTCCACTTTGGGTTCCTGGTTTTGGGGTTCAAACAGCTGGTCACCTTACCGACCAGCTTTCTGAGCACTAAGAGGAAGCAGAAAGCTCATCTTTGGCTCTGCACTCTTAGAGCAACCATTTGGCCTTTGGTGGCAACAGCCAGTGTTTCAGGGCTTCGAGTATAACTAGCAGATATCTGGGCGAAGACTTCCTGTTCATATCCATAGCTGATGGATTACCAGATTGCATTTCGGTCAGTGTGTTCAAACTCTTTCGCTCTCCACATGGTTCCCTGCAAGAACAGTGGGTTGTTTCCTCCGGGTTGGGAGCGAGTTGCTGCTCCAAGTGAAGGAGTTCAAGTATCTCAGGGTCTTGTTCATGAGTCAATGCCTCGGGATCCACCAAGAGGATCTGGAATGTGTCTCTGGGTAGAAGGACATCTGGAATGAACTGCTAAACCTGCTGCCACCACGACACAACAACAACAACACAGATAAGAGGACATCAGTATAGATGGACATAAACGTGGCATCAGTTTCCTCAGGTAACTTTCCTTTGCCTGAATCTGGGATCGAACAGCTTCATATGAACATACACCAGTCATATGGAAACTTCTACCAGAACAACAGCAACAAAGATGTTTGGTCACCTGTCACTGTAACACTCACCTTCTGACCTCGCCTGAGGGGAAACATGACAGACTCTGGTAATGTTGCACGGTGGACATTTTTGGGCCTAATCTAAAGGTCAGGTTTGTAACAGCCTGTTGAAGAAAGAAACTTGGTAAGAAACTAGAGCAAACAGTCAGCCGCAGGGAGTATTTCAGAGATCTGAGAGCCGATAAACTCCTGACTGCGAGGAGGTCACCGAGGACATTCCTTTGGTCGAGCTTAATATTTACTAAATCTCAGAGCATTTAAGATGAGTAATGGCCACTTTCTGAGCTTCAGCATTTAGTGTCAGCGCTTTGAATGCAAAGCTTTGATAGCAGCTTACACAATGCAGACATTTTAGACTTTATCCATCATGTTGGAGAGATTAGAGCAAGTCCAGACACTAGATACTCCAGAAAACAACAAGCTTTTTACCTGTTTTAGTGGAATGAATGGAGCCGTTCGCTTTGATGTTAAGTCTGGCGTTATAAAGAAAGAGCCGCTGACCGGCATTCTACATAATCTACAGCGGTATCAGTACCAAGCCAACAATGGCACCGGCCTCTAGTTTCAGCTTCAGAGATGTGAACTTAAGGTGTGTTCATTTTTTTAGCAACAACAGCAAACAAAAAAAACGAGTTAAAGAGTCCAGACCTGGAAAGTTTGTGCAACAGTCTGAGTTTGTGTGCAGGCAGACAGTCCATGTGAATCACCGACGTTCTGTTATGAAAGAATAACAGCACTACGCACATTCATCAGCACAAATAAACAATGTCCTCCAACCATGAAAACACTTTTCCCCTTTGTCAGCCGCTATAGTGACTGTCACTCAGAGAGAGGTTAAACTCTTACGTACAGAGTCAATGCAAACATGCAACTAGACACAAAGTGAGCCAACTTGAGAAACTATAAATTAAAAAGTCATGTTTGTTCACTCTGTTTATCAACCTGTGAGCAGCAAGTTAATCAGATCAAATCATATTTTGTGCTCATACATGATGATGACGATCACACAGATGATGTGTAAAATTTAAGATATACGTCCATGATCTCTTCAGCCAAGAGGAACAAAAGGAATGCAGCACAGCCTGAACACAGGTGAGTTTATGTCCTCATGCTCGTGATTTAAGGGTCACAAAAGAAATTTATTAGGACTAAGAAAAACCGTCTTTGCACTCACAACAAGTCTTCATAGTTCACTAAGAAGCAGCTTGTTGTCCAGACAGGAGCGAGCAGAGAGCCCAACATGACTTTATCCACCTCGACTGGAGGAAAAAAAAAACTCCTCTATTGGAGAGAGTTTATTATTAGGAATAACATTTTGAAAATAAAACATTATCATGCATTAGAACAGTGTTTACTTTTTTGCTTGTGAGTCCTTAAATACTGTTTATTCAACATTATACAACACTTAGTTCAAACCAACTAATCTGATTGGACAAGAGACGTTCCATGAGTGCTGATATAGAGAATAACGGCACGGAGACTTTAAACTACATGTATCACTTTACAGCTGTTCCAATATTAATGTTACATTGAAAAAACACTGTTAACATCATCTTATTACTGTTAACTCATAAATGGAGCTCTTTGAATCACACTGAGGTCGTTCTGTTATTCTGAATAACAGAACGACCTCAGTGTGATATTGCTTCATTATACAACACGTAGTTCCAACCGAGCAATCTGATTGGTACAGGTGCGCGCCTCGTTAATACAGGTGTGTACTTAAAGTAAACAGCGTTACATTACATATAAGAGTCTACTGCTGTGACTGATTGTTTTCCAGGTATTAGTCTCGTGTATCTCCATAGAAACGCAGATCAGAACAGAAATGGCGAGCAAAGAAATGTTTGTTATGAGAGCAAACATGAAAATCTTTTGATTCTATATTTTATATAAGTTGTTGTATATTCACAATATTACATGAGAGGGTGAGCTTTAACTGTTGGCACTGACTGCATCACTACTGTGCCAATAATGATGTTAAAGCACACCCTTCAGTGTAATATTGCTTAATTAATGCCCTTTCATATGTTTATAAAATAATTTTAAAGGCTTTTATTGTGAAAACACCCACAAGAACTTTCTTTAGATTATTTTATTTCACTTTATTTATGGACCTAAGAGTATAATAATTATGTTGTGTTGATGTAAATAATGCAACCTATCAGTGGTTGGAGAAACTGAAGACGTAGAAAAAGAGGAGGAGAAACATGAAGCAAGTCCACGGCAGTCGAGTTTATATAATAACGAGTTTCAAGTGGTTGATAGTCAGACGAGCAGAAACATGTAATCAGTATGCAACAGAGCATGTGTTTAATATGTGATGCAGCCAGCCGAACATCGCTTCAGTGCAGCCGCACCAGAAATTATTTAATGTTTCATTTGAGTTGCTCATCTGAAGGCGCATCGGACCCAAATCTGAGGTTTCATATTCCATTTACTCTAATCAAGAGGTTTTTAAAGGTCCCAGGATGAAGAGAGGGATTAAGTAGAACCATGTGTGACTTCATGAGAGAGGAAACATACCCAAAAGTTGGGTTGCTTGTTTTAGACTTCTGACATTTATTCTTCACACTATAATTTGGATCACAAAGACAAACCCATGCAAATGAAAAATATGGTATCAATCACGGAGCTGTGATCAAAGTCACAGAGTGTATACAGAAGAGCAGGAGCAGGACGCGAGCTGGCTGCTTCGGACGCTCGTAATCTTACTCATGAATGTTTTGGGTGGTCTGGCTGCGCTGGTCCTTTGTTTAACCCGAACTCAGAGCACATTTGAATGGCCGATGACGTGCCCAGGAACAGTCCGGCGCTGCCTGGGCCAGAAAATGACAAAGAGTTACCTTTTTACAAATAAATCTGTAATTCATCAGGAGGGGGAAAGTATTGCATATGCATTCAGGTAAAGAGAGTCGCTCTCCCTCTCTGGCTGGCTGTGCCTCCCGGTTTCAACAGGGAATGCTAATGATGCTAGTGAGCAATTTTAGGGAAACTAAATGGCAAGTTTTTCCTATAGTGTGACAAGTTCCTGGCAGAGACAAATAATCTGCTGAATTTCAAAACGTCAAGTCATGCCTTTAACCTTGGCCTGGAGGAGAAGTGAAGTCCTGCTGCCTGCGGTTAGTCTGCGTTTGGACTCTGGCCACATCAGTCCGGCCTCGCCAGTCCTCGAAGACTGACTTCATTTCTCATCGGCTAAACATCTCGAAGGGAGAAGCAGGAGCATGAAGTCATATGGTGCTATAAACCTATAAAACCGAGTGTTTAGCAGGAGTCAGGCCATTTTATTCTGCTGCATCTCTGTCTGGGCTACAATGTGCAACACACGACGTGGCATTACAAGAGTTCATGCCCAAACCTTAAGGCTCTAATCCCTAAATGAGCAGTTGAGAGCTCTAATCTTAAATCTTGATTTATGAAGAGCAACCGGGATCCCACTAATCCAAACCTGCTGCAGGCGAAACACTCGGCTGGAAAACACATCACACGACACTCGGAGTGGCTCATACACTCGTGTAAGGAGGTGCAGACGCAAAGTCATGTCAGCTTGTTCTAATATCGTTCTTTAAAGGTTCCTCTGACGTTCTGTGAACGTCATACACAAACGTGACGTTCAAGGAGCTGAGCGACAGCAGAGCTTCTTCCTTCTGTTGGTGAACGAATCCGTCAGTGACGTCATTCATCGTGGTCGAGGGTTGTTAGAAAATCTCTTTCTTTGAGTCCTCCACGTCGACAGGCGGTGTAAAAATGTGTTATATAAGAATTGTTATTTTCCAGAGACTCAGACTTGATGGATGATGTTCAGGTGCACCTCCTTGTTTTTTACAGTCTGATTTATCAAACCAGCCTCGGAACAACAACATGGTCCAGCTGTGAAAAGATCAACATGAGTAATGATCGATATCATGATGATTAAAATGTCTGTTTTCTTTCTACGCTTCCTGTCGAACTGAGAATTTGAGGCAGATTTGAAGCAATGTCGCGTCACATCTCCACTTCAGCAACACTGAGTGTCAAAGACAAAGCTTCAGTTTCTGTGTGTGCTGCGATGCACGGGGAGAACCACTTCAAATCTTGGGCCGGGACTGAACCAGCCAACAGTTGTTGAGATATCTCAGTTCTGACTGACGCTGACCAGCAATGAGAAGTGAACCCCACCCAGGCTGCTAACTGTGAAGTCCTGAGACTAACAAAGACCAACAAAGACTAACAAAGACTAACAAAGACTAACCAAGGATTAAAATAATTGAAGTCAAAGTAAACAGCGGTCATAAAATCAGAATTCCTCAGAGGTTACAGTTTGCAACGTTAAGCAAATGTTTCCATCGTAATTACTGAACCTTTCCAAAACAAACTGACTGACTTATTGTAGACATCAATATATTTATGGCTAATAAAAACTAAATAGAATAAAACAACATATGGTAATGATAGCCCCTCTTTTATTTTCCTTTAATTAGCTGTCCAGCAGTCACTGCCACTTTACTGAGAGCTTGTGGTTTTTCAAGGTAATTATGGCGTTATGTAATTTTATGTTTTCAAGCCACTCGCCTGCTGCTTCTGCACATTTGTTCAGGATAATTAAATCAAGGCTGATATAACGAGTGCTAATACAAAGTCACACTGTTGTTTTTAAGAGAATCAGAATTTAAAGTGTCAGATTAACAATCTTCATAACTCTGGTTTCAGAAGACTTGTTACATTTTTGTTACCGTCTATGGAGTCCGCCAAGTTTCTACAGGAGCCCAGAACAGACAAACTCAACACTGGGTCTATGGGTGTTATACCACCATACCTAATGTTACCTCAGTTTGTTAGCTGCTGGAAGAAGAGCAGGTTGTGTTGCTGACGGGGAGCAGAGCCGGTGTCGTGCCAGAACAGGAGCTGGGTGAGCATTAGCAATGTAACCAAGCTCAGCAGCCTCTGTGGACAAAATGGCAGAGGAGCAGAGAGTGAAGAGGGCGCTGACGGAGGAAGGTGAAACTGGATCATATTTTATGGAGGAAATGTTTTCTGGTTTTCCCTCTGATGTCCTCCGGCTGCTCCGCCTCAACTCTCTGTGATTTACAGAGTTTATGATGGACAGTGAAGTAAACTGCTGACAGCTGTAGCTGCTGTTAGCTCAGTCCGTCAGCTTGGCGGTGAGCTCAGAGCGACGGGTACCCGTCGCTCTGAGCTCACCACCAAGCTGACGAACTGAGTGTTTGTACCAACAGGTGTTATGGACGACCAGGAAGAAGAAGAGGAGGTAACCAGGCTCAGCAGCTTCTATGGACATGATGGCAGAGGAGAAGAGAGTGAAGAGGACGCTGACGGAGGAAGCTAAGAAGAGAAAAGGAGAGAGTGAGCGAGCAAGAAGCCGCCGGACAAGAGTAAATGTGGGACTGACTTTTAGTGGTTGGTGAGAGCTTGGTGAAATAAAAGGCTGAAAGACAGACGCCGAGCTGGGCTGACTGCTGCTGGACTAGTCGGTGAGATCAGCTGCTGCTGGGTCTGGTTCTGGTTCTGGTTCTGGTTCTGGGCTGACTGCTGCTGGACTAGGCAGTGATATCAGCTGCTGCTGGTGAAATAAAAGGCTGAAAGACGCCGAGCTGGCGTCCAAAAAGTCAAAGTTATTATGAAGCTGTTTTGTCACATTGTGAGTTATAGAAAAGACAATAAACAAAAAAGATTATTTTTGGTCTTTTCAAGCTTTATTTTGACAGAGACAGCTGAAGAGTGACAGGAATGTGGAGAGAGAGAGAGAGAGACATGTGGGTTAGAGCCACAGGTCGGATTCAAACCCTCGGCTTCACACGCGGGGCGGCTGCTCCACCAGCTGAGCTGAACGCCGCCCAAAGAAGAAAATGAGCCTTTAACACATAATTATCACATAACACAGCTTCAGTCTGACGTTAGTCAGCTCGGTGATTTATGGAAATTCAAATAGAATCCCATGATTATAACAACATGTACCTTTAAAATGTTCCGGAGTGTCGGACAGATGAGAAAATGAAATCATTACTCTAAATTTTCTTAAGATGGCTGCATGATGACAAATCTTCCCATTATTCTATCACTTCGTGGCCAAAACAACACGGAGCTGTGTTCATTTGTCAGTCACTCCCACATGTTGATGAGGTCCAACTGAACACGAGCCCAAACATTGTACATTATGAGCCCATTGCTCAAAGGGCTGTCATGGAGAGAGTCAGAGCAGCCAAATGCATCACCAGGCCCAGCACAAAGGAACGGGCCTGCAGAGCTGATCTCTCCACAGGGTTTTATAACTGGGGGTCCTGGAGGACTCCGGTGGGTTTAGGAGTAAAGCTGTGATGTATGCTGCACTGAACAACATATAATAAGGGAGCTTTGCCTTGTTGAATACGCCACATAAACTTTCTAAATGTATTTAAAGTGCTGCTTTCATAACAAGCTGAATTCTGATAAATGGAGGTTGAAACAATGGAAGCATGGCTGCAGTCACACAGGTCAGCATTCAGCAGCATTGTTGGCTCAGCTTGACTCATGCAGGTTAAAGACACCATGAAGTCTAAATGAATCACATAGTGTGTGGACCAACGGTGACACAATGAGGTGTTTTCCTGCTGGACACATAACTAATAATAGCTCATATCCATGTGGAGAAAGCACCAGCAGCGCAGAGCTGGATCATAATGCAATGTTTTTTATTTTAGGACGAATCTTTCTTAATTACAGTTTGATGTATTTGAAGTACAAACACATTTAATTTATTGCACTGAAACAAACATTTAATGTCAGAAAGCAGCTGTAAATCTTGAGTTTTGAGGTTTCTAATATTAATCTCTCTGCTCTTTTCTTTCCTCTTTTTCCTCGACACAGCACTTTCTGTGCTGCCAGAGTTCGCTGTTGTCCCGAGGCAACATACTTTGGTTGTTGACTGACGAACAAAAATCACTCAATCTTTTGTTCTCAGAGAATAAAGTGGACGAATTTGCCGTTTGTACGCTCCCACAAATCATCTGTGGTGACTCACTTGGGAAAGTCTTCACATTCATGCATGAAAGAAAAAAAAAGTTGGACTGGTTCAAATCAGAATTACTGAAAGTTTATGAACTTTCCCCAAACCACTGAAACATGTCTGACAAACTTTACTGAGGTCAGTAATTTATGCTGCTGATCCTGGTTTATGATCAATATCTGATAAATTAAAGGTTCATTTGGTTTGATGAGGTTGTTGTTGCACTTCATGTTTGGCTGTTTGCAAAGGTGTCGACTGATCGTCTGTTCTCACAATATGTAACTCTGAGAAGTACGTAACGCTTTACGGCACTAAGTCACACAGCAGCAACTATTTCACTGATTCTGGTGAAACTGGATCATATTTTATGGAGGAAATGTTTTCTGGTTTTCCCTCTGATGTCCTCCGGCTGCTCCGCCTCAGCTCTCTGTGATTTACAGAGTTTATGATGGACAGTGAAGTAAACTGCTGACAGCTGTAGCTGCTGTTAGCTCATGTTAGCTCAGTCTGTTAGCTGCTGTTAGCTCATGTTAGCTCAGTCTGTTAGCCGCTGTTAGCTCATGTTAGCTCAGTCTGTTAGCTGCTGTTATCTGCTGTTAGCTCATGTTAGCTCAGTTTGTTTGCCGCTGTTAGCTCATGTTAGCTCAGTTTGTTAGCTGCTGTTAGCTCAGTTTGTTAGCTGCTGTTAGCTCATGTTAGCTCAGTCTGTTAGCTGCTGTTAGCTGCTGTTAGCTCAGTCTGTTAGCTGCTGTTAGCTCATGTTAGCTCAGTTTGTTAGCTGCTGTTAGCTCAGTCTGTTAGCTGCTGTTAGCTCATGTTAGCTCAGTCTGTTAGCTGCTGTTAGCTGCTGTTAGCTCAGTTTGTTAGCCACTGTTAGCTCATGTTAGCTCAGTTTTTTAGCTTCTGTTAGCTCATGTTAGCTCTGAGCTCACACTGAGTGTTAGTGTTTGGAATGCTGGCGGAGGGTTGGAGCCAGTGTCATGCCAGAACCGGAGCTAAACCATACATAAGTTAGTATAAAAGGTTTAGAGGCCCATGATGGACAGTGAAGTAAACTGCTGACAGCTGTAGCTGCTGTTAGCTCAGTTCAAGCCAAGCTGACAAACTGAGTGTTTTGATCAGAAGTAATGTAATCAGAAGAAATACTCGAGTACAGCTGAACATAGTTACACAGTGGGATTACACTCTGACACTGGAGACAACAACAAACTGATTTATACGTGACAATGATTTAATCATGTAAAACATTTTCAATAACAAAGACATAACTCACCACGTCACTGAGTTATGACGCAGAGCTGAGCTCGACCGTAGCGTGTTCGTCTGTAGATGTGGATGTGGAGATCCGTCCGTCCGTCCCAGAAGCTTCAAGGTGAAACAATGAGATGACAAATATCAGACAGATGTTCTGTTTTACCTCAAGAAATCTCCCGACCCGCGGGGCGCCTGATGTTTGTCTTTCTCCAAAGCAGGGAGTGGGAACATGGTCCAGAATTGGCTGTTGTGGCCTCACGGGAGAAGATGATTTCGGTTTATTATTCTGGGATGGATAATAATGAATTAGATAAACTTATCTCACTCTTGCAGTATAACCTTATCTGAGTTGTCAGCAGTAAAAAATCCATTAGCCACAGGAAATTAAATCTGAAGCCAAATGAAGATTGTAAACGCAAAATATGAGTTGAGAAGTGATATTTATTACTGTATTATTGTGAGTGAGTGTTGGTGGGGCCTTCCCAGGAACATTAAAAAATTCTTTTGGCCACGTTTTGGTCTGGAGCTCTGCCTCGGCTGGCCGGTCTCCCCGTGTGCTCTGACCGCATTTCTGCTTGATAAATGTCCCAGGAGAGGCAGGTCTGGTGGTCAGAAAACCCACAAACGTAGCCAGAGTTCCTTCAGTCCACGATGCTTTCTTTCAAAGAATGAACCATGATTGATGTTCATGTTTTAGCTGAGAACCTGGGACGGGTCCCTGGGGTCAAGGTCTTGACACAGTGGGCTGGGAAAACTGTTTTTTTGGGGATAAATTTGCTTGAAGACAACATTCCAGCTGCACGGCCTGGGCTTGCCACAAAGACCAACACACTCCTTAAAGTGTACAAGATGTTCAGAGGTCCAATCCAAAAACATGAAGCTCGAATTCTTTAGCTGTTCTATGACTTTAAATCAAAAAGTACCATGTGGTCTCATTTAAAGTAGAAACAGGAAGTAGAGTTCTGTTTGAATGTTTACATCAGATAGGGAGGGGCTTATCGTGGATGTTGATTGGCGTTTACAGTAGCCAATCGTGAGTGTGTGTTACACCCTCAGAGCTAATGTCAGCGTCGACCTTCCAGCTTCCATAAGGAAACTGAAACTTTACTGAAGAGCTGACAGGTGGAGGTGGTTTTCTTGCCTCCTTGCAGCTCAGGTTCTTGCTTGTCCTCCATCTCCTCCTTGCACCTCCACACAGTTCAACAATGTTCTCTTAGCGGGGTTCGAACCCACAACTTCTGGATCTAAAAGGGCTTAGAGGCAACATCTTTAACCACTGGACCACTGAACATCTAAGAGGACATGAGGAGCAGTGAGCAGTGGACCATGTGGTCCAAAAGGACATGGAGACAAACAAAGTGAAGAACAGAGATGTTCTTCAGCAGCTCCATCAGGACTGATGGAGAAGAATCTTCAGCATGATTCCTCCCCTCAATCTGATCCTGGTTCTTTTTCTTCATCAGTACTGAAGATGGTCCAGTGGGGAAGGACGCCGACCGCCAACGTGGAGACGTGGGATCGAACCTCGGCTCCGGCAACCTGAGGTACGTGAAACTCTGTGTGTGTGTGTGGGTCTAAATACAAAAACTCAAAACTAAAAACTCAAACAAAACCGTCAAACCCGTTCGTTGCGTTGCGTTCATTTCTCGTCGTGAATTTCCGCCGAATTTCTCCAATTTCAACTTCAACACAGCCGACCATCGAGGGAACAAAGAACACCTGAGCCCAGGTAAGTCAAAGGTAAGTGAAGATAGCTTGAAGAAAGCTAAATGTGTTTTATTTTCTTGCCGGGTTTGGATCCTGGCATCCGGGGTAGTAACGTTATTCCCTGTTGGTCTCAGAGGCTGAGCTTGAACCCGATCCACACAAACATCAAGTTTGACTTTAAATGTGTCCATCCTGTAGAAACATGGTGGACTCTGTGGAAGAGGACCTGCAGTGTCTAAAGCTTCAGGCCAACCACTAAAAAATAATGAAAGAAATCTAGCTTCACTTACCTTTGACTTACCTGGGCTCAGGTGTTCTTGTTCCCTTGATGGTCGGCTGTGTTCAAGTTGAAATCGGAGAAATTCACGACGAGAAATGAACGC
>NC_040032.1:8660732-8743232 GCF_000972845.2 Larimichthys crocea
GGTCCATCATAAAGAGAGATGAAGCGGTCGGAGGACGTCAGAGGGAAAAGCAGCAAATACACTGTGAATAAAATCTGATCCAGTCTGAATAAAGTTCTGTGGTTCTGGTTCTGTTCAGTGCACAGTAAGGCCCGGACACAGATGACCCCTCACTGGATCAAACAGGAAGCACTCCGCTCCGGCGGCGTCAGAAGAGAGAAAGTGTTTGATTGGATGACATTGCAGGATGACATCATCAACACTGAAGAAGACACTGAAGGACAGAGGACAGACACTGAAGGACAGAGGACAGATGGACAGACACAAACATCAAGTTTGACTTCATGGAGACTTTAAAGTTTCTGTCTGTCCGTTACCTTGTTTAAAACTTGTTCTCCAGGTTTCCTCTAAACTACATCACAGGTTTCAGGTTTGTCCGTCGTTAGTTTTATGTAACGTGTACGACGGGGTCAGAATCTCAGCTTTTAATATTTTTGATGGATTTTAGAACCGGTTGCCTTTCCAAAGAAATCCTGCAGCGCCGGCATGATTTCTGTTTTCAATTTATTCATCACGGACATGATTCACGTCCAACAATAACAACCTCTCAAAACAAGTCAACCAGCTCAACATAGGAGTCCATATATGAGTCTTTAAAACGCATCGCGGTGGGTGAATACTTCACATTCCAGCCTGATATCATCAACTGGACTCAGACCTCCGAGTATCACCTCACAGCACCAATATTATTTTTTATTTGTTTTGTTATGTCAGTGCACGCTTCTCATTTAATTGTTCCATGCAGCCTGCTGAGTGTACAGCTCATGAGAGAAAAACAGAACGCTTTGTCTGAGGACGGATGTCTAAAAATATTCCTGCAGAAATATCCTGACAATCAAATCGATGCTTTTATTGTGATCCAATGGTAAATGTCCAAATGTCCAACTTCACAGCAGAAATAAACATGTTTACAGCCTGGTACAAAAAACAGTTTTGGTCTCTGTAGCTAATTTCCCCGTTCATGACAACTGTACTGAGGGTGAATTTATATACAACTCACCTGTTCACATTATATTAAGGCTTAAAGTTATGCAGGATTAAGAGCATGGAGCGTTGGACTAGTCAGTGATATTAGCTGCTGTTGTGTATTTTATATGTTGCTTTAATCAGCTGAAGCAATAATCGAGACACAAGCAACTAAAGACTAATTATCACTAATGAACATCCGACGGTGGTGTCATTAACTTAACTTAAACTTAACTAAACCACCAAACGTCATTAAAAGTCTCCTGATACTTTAAATCAAAACTCTTCATCAGTGTTTCATCTGTTTGCTCTCGTTACATGATGTAATTAAGTTTCTCTCCCAGTTCTTCGTGCACACATCGTTACACAATCGATCCACATAAATCAATGAATCTTGAAATCACAAGTAGCTGCAGCTCCACAGAGGCTTCAGCCCTCGTCACGCACTCGAACACAAACAGGAGGATGAAGAAATGAAATACTGTCAGAGCAAAGTCGAGTCTGCCTTTGGGACATGTCGTGGCTCTGGTTTCCATCGCAGGAAGATAAGGTTTGAAATGTGGAGCTCTGGCTCGCACTGATCCATGATCAACGTCTTCCTCCTCGTGGAGCCACGCTGGAATCTCCAGTCCAGAAAAACACGGCGATGCTGCAGTAAGAGCCGGCGTCTGTCCTGTGGAGAGCGAATCGTTTGTCTCGGGGTAATCGAATGCAGATTTCAATTATTGAAACTTGAATTCACTGATACAGAAACATGTGATGATGGCTGGACTGCAGATGTTTACTGATGGTCTACGCTTTGGAAAAAGGTTTTATAGACTCTTCGTGACGTTTCATTGTTTTGGTTCTGACTGAGCGTAGTGACTCCTAAAAACATGTTGTCAGGGTAACCAGAGATCTGCCTCCTTCATACAGGAGAACACACAGTGATGAGGAACCTCTCAGGTTAGAGATGATTCATCCAACATGGAGGAAGGGTTGAAGAGTTACAGCTAACTGACTAAATAAAGCTGGACGTGAAGTCCTCTGTTATAAAGATCCTCTCGTTATCACTTTAAAACGCTGATGAATCGCTGCCTGTGTGTGTCATCACGTGCACTCAGGCAGGATATTCGTCTCGACGCCCTGCAGCGCCTCGACCCACAGGCTCCGTCTGACTCGCTGCCGGAGACGTCACACTCGAGTTCATCCAGAACGGACGTGGACGTCTTCATGACGGCTGCTCACCGCCCTGTCACACACACACACACACACACACACACGAATCTTCCATTAACACAGGTGTGGTTGGAAGATCTGGGCCAGTGTGCCGGGTACAGGTGAGGAGGTTCAGCGTCAGTGACGTCTGACAAACGTGCCGGATATCCTGGAATGACTCCTCCAGGATCTGAACTACATCAAGCTTCAGACGCTTCAGAGGAAACGCATCCAAAAACCAGATGGGAGGTTTGGGAACGACAGAGAACGTTACGTGGTTATGTGGAAGTCACAAAAACTGCAGTTCCTCAAACGTCCACTTGAGGCTGGCTCCAGAACTGAGTCTCCATAAGTGCCCATGTTCAAATGCCTCAAACACACGTCTCACTTTTGTCTTTTTCAACAATCATAAAAAGTAGAAAAGAAGTGTGTCATCGCTCAGTCTCTGTGGAAACTCTTTCTTCAGACAGCTGCCTCTCATAAACTGTTTTTGGGGACTCTGCTGAAATCAGATGACGGTCAAACAGAAAACCACAGAACAAATTCAAACACATCCCAACATCACGTAACGGTGGCAGCTCGAGCTTTTCAATCCATCATCGACTGAGAGGAAGACGGTAGAAGCAGGATTTCCTCCAGGAGAGTCATTATGAGCTGCAGGCATGGAGACAGCAGCCAGAACAAGAAGAGCTTGAACCACGTCCAGGTTTTTGCCACTGTGGGTTTGAATGGGTAATTCATTTTGAGGTCCCGCTGCAGCTGCTGTCACTTCTCAAGTCAGCCACTTCTTTGTAATGTTTCACTCTGCTGTCCGTCATCTGTGAGAGGACGTCCTGATCTCCGTCTCCGTCCTCTCACATTGACCGTCTTCTTCTCTAACTGTTGAAGACTGGCTGACGTCTCCATGACGACTTCTGCTCACCACTGAAAATTGAATATTTACTAAACAGAGGAAACCGACATTACCCAGAGTTCACTCTGCTCCTGTACGCCGCATCGCTCGTGAGGCTGCAGTGAATCATTATGAACGTCTGTGTCTTTAAATCTGAAGCTCAGAGACCAGGTCAGTTTAAACAGAATCACTGGGAAGTCTTTAACTTGTTGCTCTGTGTTGTGATGTTGAACTTTTATATTTATTCTGGGTCAGAGTTCACCTGGTCTGTCCTGATCTGCAGAATCGTCTCGTTCTGCTGCAGATTTTAAAAATCAAAATGAAACATTTATTTATCAGCTCGTTCGCTTGTCGAGAGCTCGAAGTGACAGAATCTGAGTTTGTGTTCAATGCATGTGTGTTTATGTGCGTGCACGTGTGTCAGCCTGCACAGAACAACAGCTTGGGTCCAGAAGGCCCCAGTGATCCTCACGGTGCCCCCCCCACCTCCACCAAACACACACACACTCACACTCACACACACACACACACACACACACACACACACACACACACACTCTCTCTCAGCTGTGAAGACTGGGCCGACATCACTCCGCCCTTCACTCAGTGACTCATTCACAGAATATTCTGTTTTCCCCTTCTCATTTGGTTTTTTTCCCCCCAAGGCTGCAGCGATCCATTTTATTCTGCAGTGGCCTTCAAACAGCTGTGCTGCTCCAGCAGCTTATCACTCTGCGTTGTCGTACTCTCCTCCTGTGTTCAGCTGTCGTACGATCCAGCTCAGACGCAGAAAACCAAACAAAGAAAATGAAATCTGGATTAAAACACGACACAGCTGGGACGTCCGATAATAAGAAACTCCCGGTGACGGTCACCTCGTCCAGGCTGCAGTATCTGATCTGTGTTCAGGACTACAGTGAAGCACGCAATAACTCCAACCACCTGCGAAACTCATTAGCTCGCAGCAGATTGGTTCCACATGTAGAGATTCACTCCCACAAACGTGTGTGTCACATAAAATGGAAATCTTGGCATGAAAAACTGTGAGAAACATTGTTGGACGGCGGTGCAGAGACATAACTGACACAAAGTTTCATTCAAAGGACCAGTGGACCCTTCATCTGCACCTACAGGTGCAGCAGCTACATCATGGTGTCCTGTAATTTTTCCTGTAGGGAACCTTCAATTACCTCAATAAAGATATTCTATAGACCTTTAATCTTTTCTCTTCGTGGGAGGTTTACTCATTCAACCACACGGCCTCAATTACAGCTGCAGACTTCCAGGATTCTGGGTGGTGTTTTTGGGTCTGGGGGAAGTTTGGCCCTCCACCATCTTTTTATCTGCAGGTGTGAATCTGCCGTCAGGTCCTACGAGTGTTTGTGAGCCTGGAAACTGAATTAAAACAACTCAAGCGACGTGAGATGTCAAACGCGATCCAGGAGGTTCAGATCGGTCTACACAAGAGACGAGACTTTACAACTGTGGAAAGTTATCATGGGGGTGATTATTTTATCCGTCGCTCATGAGGTAAGAGCGTCTGATTGGCCATCGGTTGTCTCAAGCCAAAACTGCAGTTCCTCAAACTTACCCCTAACTTCCACCCGGCTTGAAGCTGTTCTGGTCCATTCTCTCTGCGGCTTCGTGTTTTCCCTCCAGACTTTGTTAACTTGCTCTGATACGTTGATTTTATTACTTCCTGGAAGTAGCTACGTGGGTATGTTGTTTCCCTTCGGTCTGTTTTTACAATCTGGAGTCTGAACAGGGTGTTTTATTTTGAAAATCGATCAGATTCTCACAGCCGTTTTCTGTGTCTGACTTCCTGTCAGTGCGACCTACTCTGTGCTGTCTGACCGGACCAGCCTGAACGGTGAAACTAACAGTTAGAGATCTGTAGTCCTCTGCAGACAGACTGGATCCTGATGTTAAAGCTTAGCACAGAGACCAGGAACACAAAACAAAACCAGCAGCCAGCACCTCGAAAAACTCATGAATTAGTCTGAAAATAAAGGCCACACATCTACAGACCCCATCTAAATGAACTATATCTGTAAAAAGAGAGTTTCTGAGTTTAACTTGCAGGTTTTTACGTCCTTAACGCAGTTTGAACTTTAACTAACCGACTGGTTTTTATCAGGCTTGATCGATAAATATAATTGGGTATCATCTGCGTAAAAACGGATTTACAGATGAGTTTTAATAGTTAGAATCTGTGTAATTCAGCATGTTGTGGCATTTTAATGTTCCAGTCAACAAATATGAAATACTAAACACATTGTAACAATCGTCATCATGTCAGCAGCTTCCTCTTTAATTAGCTCGGTTATGATTTTGTGATTTTTATGATGGAGGTCGTTTTAATGGTTTTTATTTTATAGCACAACAGATTTACAGTTTAAATGTTTTCTGCGGTCACTTCATGCTCTCAGTCTCAGAGATGTTTTCAGCCTCTGATGGTTTCTCCACACATGTAAACAGACTGGATGTGTGAAATCTGTGGACTTCACCTCTAAATGTCCAAAGCTGAGTCATTTGCCTCCTCCAGGATCTTTCTGCCGCGTCATGTTATTCCCCCTCACACCCACACAGCCCACAGAAAGTGTCGACACAGAGAAATTTACTGTCAGACCGATGAGCGCTTAGCAGAAAAACACGTGAGATGTCAGATGACGTTACCGTGATCAACGATACGTACCGTAAGTGTTCTTAGTCAGGACGTGACAGCGCAGATAAATAATGAATCTGTTGTGGTTGGAAAGAAAATGATATTTCAACAGCTGCAGCAGATTCAAAGTCTGAAGATGTTCCAGTAAAGAGTGACGCTGTCTTCATGTTAATCTCATGTTTCATGTTCAGTTTGACTTTTGAGGGTTCGTGCAGTGTTCTGATGATGATGATCTGAGATACACATCAGCTTTAGACTCGTACACATCTTTAATACGAGTCATCATTCGTTATCTGTCCTGTCAGAAGTCTGCAGAGCAAAGAGAAGATTCACAGTCGTAATAATAAATAATGTGTTATTAACCTCACAGTCTCCGTCCAATCAAAAAGCTACACGTAATATCTGTCTTTATAAATCTGTCTGAAAGCTCAAACTGACACAACAAAGACAAAGTTTTATTGACGCTGTGTGTAAAAAAACGACTTCATGGACCAGAGAAAAATCAAACTAAGATAAAAACGAGTCCCTTGAAGCCGACGTAAAGACTTGGCCGACGTCCTCCCTGTCCGTCAGGTGTTTCTGTTTTATTTCCAAAGCTTTAAGGACTCTTTATTGTTCCAGAGCTGGAGGGCAGCTTTACTGCGCTCTGCTGGCTCCCACATCTTTTCCATGATGTTCTTACCCTCCATCCTATCAGACATGAATTTACTCTGTCTTCTGTTTCACTACACTGACTGCAGCTGCTGTTAGTCTATCATGAGAGGTAGCTTATGGGCTATCTGTGTGTATGTCTGAGGTCACTGAGTTCAATCAAGAGGTCTCCTGAAGAACTGCCACTGTACTGAACTCATGTATGTTCAGTTTGGAGTACACGCCTCCGACCTTTCACATGCAGTCTGCAGCTCGTCTAAGTGTGAATGTTTAAACTCTGTAAATCCTCCATGAACATGAAGTGACCACATCGAGGACGATGATGACGTTTGTTACAATATGTTTAATATTTTATATTTGTGGACTGAAACATTAAAATGCCACAACATGCTCATTTACACATTTTATATATTCATCACCACTCATGAGAGAGACCAAAGAATTGATCTCATCTGTAAATCCGTTTTTACGCAGATGATACCCAATTAATACCCAGTACCCAAACTCAGAAACTCTCTTTCTAGAGACTTAGTTACTTTAGATGGGATCACCCTGGCCTCCAGCTCCACTGTAAAGAATCTTGGAGTTGTTTTTGATCAGGATTTGTCCTTTAACGTCACATAAAACAAATTTCGAGGACTGCATTCTTCCACTTACGTAACATCGCTAAAATCAGACGCATTGTCTCTCAGGCGGATGCAGAAAAACTAGTCCACGCATTTGTTACTTCAAGGCTGGACTATTGTAACTCTTTGTTATCAGGCTGCTCCAATAAGTCTCTGAGGACTTTGCAGTTAATTCAGAATGCTGCTGCACGTGTTCAAGAGACTAGAATTTAAATTCTTCTCCTTACTTACAAAGCTCTTCATGGTCAGGCACCATCATATCTAAAAGAGCTCATAATACCTTATTACCCCTCTAGAACACTGCGCTCTCAGGACGCTGGGTTCCTTGTGGTTCCTTGTGGTTCCTTGTGGTTCCTTGTGGTTCCTATAGTCTCCAAAAGTAGATTGGGAGCCAGAGCTTTCAGCTATCAGGCTCCTCTTCTGTGGATCCAATAATCTCGCGTGAGACGTGTTGCCTGTAAAATGAGATATCACTTGTTGGTCACTGAGCTTTCAGAGGGGCTGGTTGGTGGGTTTGTTTGTTACATGTTTCCAGTCTCTATGCTAAGCTAAGGCTCCTGCTTCATTTCACAAAATGTCGATCCCATCTTTGTAGAATCTTTCCCGGTGTTTTGCTTCCATCACATCAGCACCACAGATGCTTCGTTGGTCCGTCTTGGTACCCAAACTGAATCATTTGAATTCTGCCTGATGAACACACAGGTGAACACAGGTGAACACACAGGTGAACACAGGTGAACACAGGTGAACACACAGGTGAACACAGGCAGTACTGAACAGACTAAGATGTTTTGTGCCTTTCTCACTTGATGCTGATGTACATGATCATCCTCTTCCTCTGCCTGGCAGCTCTTCCTTATGCTGTAAAACCTGATCTCTGGTTTAAGCGTTACTCTGGGATGTATCAAAGCTGAGATTCTTGGACGAGCTCCACATTTACTTTGTGCTGGCTCAGCAGATTGTGCTGTTTGTAGGGAGTGTGTTCAGACATCGGTCACTGCTCAGAGACAGATTTGAACCACTATCAGAAACTCTGATCCACGGCAGAACGTACTGAAATGTCAAAGGGTGAAATGACGTCAGAACAAGTCGAGTTCAGCTGGTTTTTATCTTTCAAACGTGATTTGTGGACAAATAAATCAATGTTTTGTCAGGAGATATCCAATTATTCAATATATTATATCCAGATTTGGTCATTTTCTACCGTGAGGAATCGGCTACATAGCTCGCATGCCCGGTGGAGTTTGGAGATCTTTGCTGCCTCCAAAATAAAGATCTGAATGTTCTGCTCACGCGAGCAGATCGTTTCATAATCCCGGCCCGTCATAATCCAGGAAACACAGAACTACGTTCGACTGTGACTGATTGCTGATGACGGACGTGACTTCAGGCCTCCTTCTGCATGTTTCTCACGTCCACGTCGTCTCTAGATGTGGTTTCGCTTCAGAGGGAGAGAGAGGCCTGTTCAGTACAGCTGTGGTCGATGTCACCACCATCAGAGACGTGTTCAGATGTGGGAGCAGAGATTAATGGGAAAGAGTCTGAAGTGACCACGGAGCATGTGTGCTCCTGGAAGGCTCTCAGAGGACGACGATGATGATGAAGATGATGAAGATGAAGATGATGATGATGAAGATGATGATGATGATGAAGATGATGATGATGATGTCTCCTTAAAGGGATGAAGAGCAACATCTGTCAGTCCTTTTTTCTGAATGGAGTTTCACAAACACAATATTAGAAATCTGATTGGTTCCAGTGCTGTTACGTGTCCGCGACCTTCACTCCATCTTGTGTTCATTCCCTCTTTTACCTTCTGTGCAGATTGATGGAATTAATTAGTGTGTTTTTAATAAAAGGTTATTGGCTTTCTGTAAATGATTTGCAGGCAGGAGCTCAAACATGCACAACCTGCAACATTTACAGATTTCCAGGTGAGCAAACTTTTGGAACGATTCGCTGTAGTTTACATTTTTAAAGCCCTGCTGGGCTTCATTTAGCAAAGCCGCCCCTGCTGTTAACAGTTGTTTCCATATGGCTTAAAGCTCCAGCACACGTAAAGCAACCACTGTGGTAACCATGACTACAGCTGTACTCGAGTATTTCTTCTGATTACATTACCTCTGATCAATCATCATCCAGGTCCCCAGCAGCAGCTGATATCACTGACTAGTCCAGCAGCAGTCAGCCCAGCTCGGCGTCTGTCTTTCAGCCTTTTATTTCACCAAGCTCTCACCAACCACTAAAAGTCAGTCCCACATTTACTCTTGTCCGGCGGCTTCTTGCTCGCTCACTCTCTCCTTTTCTCTTCTTAGCTTCCTCCGTCAGCGTCCTCTTCACTCTCTTCTCCTCTGCCATCATGTCCATAGAAGCTGCTGACCTCCTCTTCTTCTTCCTGGTCGTCCATAACGCCTGTTGGTACAAACACTCAGTTCTGAACTGAGCTAACAGCAGCTACGTTTATGTCACTGTCACAGGTCAGTGTGGGTCAGCTCTGATATTTATCAGAGGAAAGTCACATGATGCTTTAAAGTAATCTGATTAGTGAATATTGGAATATATATTTGCATCTGATCGTAACTAATTCCACTCTTTATGTTTAACCTGATTAAACCGTCACCTTCCTCCTTGGATATCTTTTCAAGTCGATCCAGCTTTTCATATTTCATTCATACGACATGCCTGGACCGTGTTTCTGGTTTCGCTGTGATGCTGCAGATGAAACACAAATTGCAGGCTGCGCTGAGCTCGACGCGGCGCCAGGCTTTGGCGAGCGGAGCTTTACAACGCTGGAGTCTTTCAAGCCTTTTGGTTCTAATTAAAGCCGCTCTGCTCGCTACACGGCGGACACCACATCCATTATGTCACAGCTTCTTTGGAGGCAGTAAATCATTCAGGCTTTAATATATTTATGTCTCTTTACCCCTGCAGGGTACGGAGGAAGAGGTGTACGCAGAAGTGAAGAATGTGTTCTTTAAATGCAGAACATGGATGTTTGCAGGAAGAGTCGCCGTGCAACACATGATGCATGTACGGATAAGTGTTACCACATTTGGTCTAACTCGCCACATCATGTCAGTTTGTCCTCTGTCAACACGTCCTCCGTGTCTCCTGCTGCAGCCCATAAAGCTTCAAAATGAGCTGAGGACACGTCAGATGTTTGTGTCCTCTGTCCTCCAGTATCTGGACCTTCAGCTGTCTGTTTCTGAAACGTGGAGCAACAAAAGACAACAACCTGATTCATACAAGATGTTTCCTTCAATGTGCCAAACACAAAGTTTTATGAACATTTGTGGATGGATTCAACAAGTGCAACTGAAACCTGCCCTGTGTTTCATACAGGAGTCATCTTTGACAATAACCTCTCCTTCTCATTCACGCCTCCATCACCTCCAGAATCGACGACTGCACAGCCTCCTCTACGGCACACCGTCCAAAACTTCAAATCAACTCCAGCACATCTAAAACTCTTGCACCCTTGACCACGTCACCCCTGTCCTCCACAAAGTTCTCCATAACCAGGGCCCCTTCCTACCTCACTGATTTACTCCATCAACACAATCCATCCCGCAGCCTCCGTTCATCAACCACCACCACCCAGGACCAGGCACCAAACCTGGGGCGACAGTCTCTGTAGCTGCCCTCCTCCCTCTGGAACTCTCCACAAACACATCTGTGATTATTATTATATTCAGCTTTATCCACCTGAAGTCTTGATCTGAGCAACAAGCAACAAGTCAGTCAACGCTGCCACGTCCTCTCTGTTATGTCACACACTGAATGTGGTTGTTTACGGCACGTTGAAGCTCAGACGTGCGACACAGAAAGAGCAAGCATGTTTGCACGTGACCATTTTTCGTCTGAAACCAAAGATGAACGATGACGCTGCTTTAACGTGTAGGACGCTGCAGATGTCACAGAATAAAGTGTCCGAGCACGTGTTGTGTGATTTAAGTTGCAGTATGTTCAGAGTGGATTGACCCTTCGCCCTGTGAGCTGCTTTCTGCTCCATAAAGGGCAACCTCACACATGTCCGAGTCAGTTTTACTACCTGTGACAGGAAGCCCCTCAGGTGATGCTCTGCAGGTGACCTCATGTGGAATTTTACTTTCCTGCATGCCGCTGAGTATCGATGCTGCTCCTCCTGTTTCCCAGACGTGCTGAGGAAAGTTTATTAAAGACATTTTAACTCTCCTGTCAGCATCAGTTACGTTAAAAGAACATTTGGGTTTTATTCTTGTAGCTGTGGTCGTCGTCTCTAAAAGTCCGGGCTGGATTCGATCGGGAATATTGCAACATCGACACAATGAAACCAAACCAGGCAGCGGGTCAGTTCATCCAAATGATCTAAGCAGCTTGTTTGGACTTCAAATCTTAAAGTGATTTCACTTTTCACAGATTGTGTAAACTGTGTAACACAGGAGGAGGCCAGAGCCCTCAGAGCCTCTGCAGGAGGGAGGATAAAGAAACACTTTCATTTGATATGAAGAGTTTACTGATTACGTTGTTTCACACTAAAGTTCAACTTGGAGAGTTCAGGTGTGTGTTTGTGAATGCCTCACCATTCAGACAGGTGTAGGTGCTCACGCTGCGATCCGTTCACTTCAAATCTAAAGTGCATTTTCTCAGGAAGTCATGGACGCCTGCAGCAAACTGTGTCTGTGTGGAAAGTCTCTGACCTGCAGAAGCTTTCACTTAAACACTCCAGCACAAATGTACAGAATGAAAATGGCATCCGTAAGTTTCCGAACTCCCTCCTGAACTCTTTTGTTCCATTGTTCTTTTCCGTGTTGAAGGTTGTTTTTTTCCGAGCACAGTGAACGCAACAATGAAACAGGAATCTCCGGGAAGTCCGAACAAAAGGAACCAGCCCGCGGCTGGAAGGAGCCGGGCAAACGAGTCGATCCAGGAAACCTTAAACGGGGGGAGGTCCAACCTGTGCCCACCTCATAGCAGCCGCATGCACATACATGGATGCAGCTGTTGTGAATTTGTGCTTGTTATTAGGTGTTACAGAGGCTGTGCCCGAACCCGCTAGGGTCCAGCTGCTGAGCCCGGTTCTGATGTCAGATAGTCGTTAATTAGCCATTAGCTTCTTGTTGGGCTGAAGCTATCGGTCCATAAGTGAACTCGGCTCTCACTGCCCAGATGGAGGCTGTTTTCCGAAGAGCTGACAGGTGGAGGTCATTCGTTCAGGGTCCCATCACCTGTGAACTTCTGAATCTAAAAGGTTCAGCTGTGTTAAAGCACTGAACCTGTGAGAGGACGTGAGGAGCAGTGTCTTCATCTCCAGCATGCCTCCTCCCCTCGGTCTGGTCCTGGTTCTACATGCTATGAGTGAATTCTACCATCGTGGAAAAAGTGTCAAATCTGTCAAACTTCATATTTTACTGCCTGAAATAAAAACCACAAGCTGTACTCTCATATTCGACAGCGACACGTGAGTGCACGGCAGCAGGAAGCAGCCTAAACCCAACACACCCGTATGGATGCCAGTTTTTATCCCAGACGCAGCCACCACCCTGCATGCCATTTCCTCAGCCGCCTCAGAGTCAAGTGTGTAAAACGTTCTGCCAAACTCCGGCACTAACTGATCGCTTACAGCCAGGAAGGCGCGAACGCCAACGAGTCGACCACGAGGCCGTACGCACGCCGCAACATCGTGTCGGCCAGTTCATGACGCAATGCAGAATTCCTTTAACGTGCACTGTGTGGTAAGTACAGGCAGTCGATGCACTGACAGATAAACCGGAGCGATGGAAAGCACACATGCTGACCCACATCCTCTTCCTCCAGCACATCCTGTGAGGAAAGACTCAGCTGGAGCAGGGAAGTGAACGCTCTCACAGGTGTTGACCGAGCTTCAGGTCAGGATTACACGAGACAGAACAAACAGCAGACTGCTCATTTTACTTCACATGAAAAGGAGAAAAAACAGTGTGTGAGCGCTCAGATTCACGTTAAGACAACACGACACGATCCGACTTTTCATGAGAGATGTTTGAGATTTAGAATATGACAAAGAGGAAATACATGAAGAAGTCCATCAAATATAAAATATAATATATAACACAAATCATCCAAATCTTCTCGCTGCTGATGGTTCTCAGGGTCTACCTTCCAGTGACCGAACAGAACCTCAGAACTGGCAGTGTCCAGTCTAACAGTGAACACAGCGACAGAACCTCTGAACCAGCAGTGTCCAGTCTAACAGTGAACACAGCAGCCTATCAGGTGGTTTATTTGTGGTGGTTTGGCTCCTGGCGTCCCATAAAACAAACAAACAGGTGAATCATGTTCTGATGATGTGTATGTGTGCATGTGTAAATGTTGGTGCTGCTCTGGAAACATCTGTTTGTATCCGTCAGGTTTGCTGATCTCAGATCTCAGGAGGTTTACTGCACGGTGTGATGGAGGACGATCCATCTCCATCGAAATCTGCTGATCGACACGAACAAAACATTTGGAGGGCCGGAACTTCACGAGCATTTAATCTGAACATTTAACGTTTGCATCGTTGTTTTTCTACTTAGTCCGATTAATCATGGATCTCCTTTTATTTCAGGCTCGTGGTTCTAACGTTTACGTGCTTCACTCTGAAACCTGTTGGACAGATGTGCATCATCTAAACTGTTTAACTGTTTTGTCTCAGCACAGATTTGAGCTCATTTGTTCACGGTGAAGTAAACCACACGTTCTGATGCCGTGCTAATAAAGTCAGCCCAAAGTCCAGGACTCACTGAGAGTCGTGTTGTTGTGGTTTCATCTGCTCGTGAATCTAAAGAGCGCTGATCATGTCAGGACAACAGTAATGTTTGGACTGTGCAGCGCTCCATGTAAGGACATGAGTCTGAGGGGAACTGATTGAAAGCACCTGGTGCTGAGTGTAACAGACAGACAGGTAGTCAGACTGCTCTCCGGGTTCAGTCCAGGTTTGTGAATGTACGCAGGATGTCATTCATTCTGCTGCTGGACAGAAAAACTCAGTTTGTGTCTAAATATTTGCAGTTAATGAATCTCATGTGTCATCACGTCACGTGAAAAACTGTCAGGATAATTTACAGGAACATGTTCAGAGATGAACGCTTTCATCTCGACACGCTGGCTCATCGTTTCTTCCAAGCAGGGAAACATTCGACTCATTAAACTGAGTCGGTTGGAAAACAAATATCAGAAGTGAGTCAAACTCCTCTGAGTTTACATACTGCGACGCCAAAGGGCAACAACAGGATATATGAAGTTCAGCAGCTCTGCCAGGATGCAATCACTCCTGTACACAAACGTTTGTTGAATGTTTTCCTGATGTTCCCGTCAGGTTTGTCCCGTCTGGCTCAACATAAACCAGCTACAGCTTCAGGATGAATGGAAACATATAGAAAATCAGTTTGTAAGCGTAAACCTGCAGTTTGACATCACAGACCGTCTCATCACAAATCAAGCTGCCATGCGAGGTCAAACTTCAACAACCGAGCGTTCATCAGAACCGCAGCCGCAGATTCTAAAGTTTTATTCTTTTTATTTTATTCTCAGGGGAAATCCTGTGTGTGTGTGTGTGTGTGTGTGTGTGTGTGTGTGTGTGTGTGTGTGTGTGTGTGTGTGTGTGTGTGTGTGTGTGTGAAGACGGCGCAGACACGATGACCAGAGTTCAGTCGTGCAGTTCAAGGCACCGGGTGTCTCAGATGAAGTGTTTGTCTCTGAGCGATGGGAGGACTCGTAAACGTCGCCCCCTGCAGAGTCACCTGAGCTGTCTGGCTGCTTATTAACGCACTAACGCATTAACGGCAGGGTCAGCCGTGCACCATGAAGTGTAACCCTTCATGCACAGATGATGTATCTGCTGTCAAAGAAGTCAAGGTTCCTCGTGGCTCATCATAAAACTGAATCGGGCGCTCAGCAGGACGTAAACACTCACAGGCCAAATCAAGGAGACTTTTACGGCTCACACCAGAACCAGAACCACACCAACATGATCTGTGACATGAACAGCTCACAGAAAGTATGAGGCACAGTTCACCAGTATATTATCAGGCTGTTTGAAGGGACAGCTGCTCATTAGAGCACATAAATCAGGTGAAGTGATAATCTGATCTCTTCTTAACAGAGTATATCTCTTAATATCCTTATTAAAGAGCATAAATATATAATATAATATAATATAATATAAGAAGAAAAGAAGAAGAAGTGTCCTGATGTGTTTAGAGTCGGGGGAAACCAGTGACGGCATCTATGTTCCATATTGCTGTTCACTTGTTCCAGTGGACGGATCAGCGTTTCCACTGCTATCTCAGCAGAGGCGAGTGAACGTCCTGATTCATATGTTGTGTTACTCAGCGTGTTGTTGTTACAGATTGATGGGGCCCGGTTCTTTGACCTCCCTCGGGGGTTCCTGGAGGTTGACTCACAAGCATCACATCACAGCGAACCCCAACGAGCTTCAGAAGGTTTCCACGGCTTGGCAGAGAAACAGCCGTGGAAGCAGGAAAACCACAGTCTGCTCTCTGAGGAGTTCCAGCGTCTCTGACCAGCGACTGGAGGTTCCGTCCAAACGCACTTTCACAGGATCGCTGTGCCAGTCATCTGCTCTCTGTGTTGCTTTGTTCTGCAGAGCAGCTGCAGCCTCACACATGAACAGCATCGTTACTTTCCATGCATTACAGTAATGTGATTACTTTGTAATGTGTTACTGAGTTTGATCTCTGTGTCAGCTGGCTCAGGAGCTGCTGCAGGATGGAGGAGCGATTAGAGTCGTCCTGTTTGCATGTTGTTCCGACTTCACCGAGACTTCTGGAGAACAGATAATCTCTGACTGTGTCCATGAAATGTCCCATCTGTCCCATCTGTCCTCCAAAGTCTGTCCAATGCTGACACAGTCATGTTTTCAGTGTTTTCAGTGTTTTCAGTGTTTTCAGGTGTTCTTCATGTTAGTTTGTCATTTGTTATTGTTGACAGGTAGCTTCACTTACCTTTGACTCACCTGTTCTTTGTTCCCTCGATGGTCGGCTGTGTTTAAGCTGAAATCAGAGAAATTCACGATGAGAAATGAGCAACGCAACACACACACACACACACACACACACACACACACACACACCATGTTTCTACAGGATGGACACATTTAAAGTCAAACTTGATGTTTGTGTGTATGTATGTCTGATGTGAATCTGCCGGATCGGGTTCAAGCTCAGTCTCTGAGACCAACAGGGAATAACGTTATTACCCGGGATGCCAGGATCCAAACCCGGCAAGAAAACCACCTCGGTTTGAAAATAAAACACATTTAACTAGCTTCACTTACCTTCGACTTACCTGGGCTCAGGTGTTCTTTGTTCCCTCGATGGTCGGCTGTGTTCAAGTTGAAATCGGAGAAATTCGGCAGAAATTCACAACGAGAAATGAACGCAACGCAACGAACGGGTTTGACGGTTTAGTTTGAGTTTTTTGAGTTTTGAGTTTTTGTTTTTAGACCCACACACACACACACACACACACACACAGAGTTTCACGTACCTCAGGTTGCCGGAGCCGAGGTTCGATCCCACGTCTCCACGTTGGCGGTCGGCATCCTTCCCCACTGGACCATCTTCAGTACTGATGAAGAAGAAGAACCAGGATCAGACTGATGGAGGAATCATGCTGAAGATTCTCCTCCATCAGTCCTGATGGAGCTGCTGAAGAACATCTCTGTCCTTCACTTTGTTTGTCTCATCATGTAGAAGGAAAACCACGTCTCCATGTCCTTTTGGACCACATGGTCCACTGCTCACTGCTCCTCATGTCCTTCCACATCTTCACTGGTCCAGTGGTTAAAGATGTTCCCTCTAAGCCCTTTTAGATCCAGAAGTTGTGGGTTTGAACCCCGCTAAGAGAACATTGTTGAACTGTGTGGAGGTGCAAGGAGGAGATGGCGGACAAGCAAGAACCTCAACAAACTTCTGCATTGTTGTGCTTCGATGAACATCGTGGGTCTGTCCGACTTTAAACATTTAAACAACCAGAATCTGTGTCCAGTCTGATGAAAGTTGACGTTTGTGTTGTTGGACCTCGACTGTCTCTGACGTCCTGGCTGCTCGCCGTCTCTCCAGGACGTGGAGCTCTTAGTGTCACAGTACATTAACGTCTTTTTAATCATCTCAATACATTTTGGCATCAATCAAGTTTCTTATTAAGTGAATCCAACTCTGTGGTTTATTTTGGTAAATGAACATTTGAAGTTGTGGTTACAGTTAATGAAACACTCTGAGCCAGAGGCTGGAAGTCAGATCTGGTTTACTTCAGGCATGATTTCTTTTTCTTTCTCCAGTGACTGTAACAGTTTTATCTGGATTCATCTGCACGTCCTCACTTCAGAGAAAACATTCACCATGTTCTGTTCTCAGACGGACACCTCGAGACTTTGAGAAGAAGTTTGAAACCAGCGTGAATTTAAACGTTTATGACTTGAAACTTCATCTGCATTATTCTCACGACCTCGCTAACCTTTACACTTTAATCACAAACAGACACTCGGCCTCAGGCGTTCACTAAGTACACGACACGCTGAGCTACTTAGAGTAATGAGCCTCTCTTCAAACCTCCCATAAATACTTTATTCAGATCAGGTAGAAAGTCAGATCTGTGAGGAACAGATGATCATTTATCATACAACAAGTAGCTCTGACCGACAGCAGCATGACAGCACACCTGACTCATCACTGAATATTTCTCTATAAAAACATGTAAATGGACTAATAAACTTTTAATGAACATTCTGGATTTCATGGAGCAGAATCAGATTTATGGCCAGGTAAGTTTCCACATGCAGGAATCTGTCTTGGTGTTTTTGGTGCATAACAAACTAAAATATATAAACAAGCTGAACATGCACAAATGTCAGGTCCATGCACGTTACTAAGAGCTCAACGCAAAACTCCTCAACGTCTCTTCTAAAGCAAAGACTCAAACAGAGTCCAGATATTCTGCTGGATCATTTCCAGGTTCTTCTTATTTATTTTCTTTAAAACATCCAACAATGTGAAAATGAACAGAAAACAAACGTTTGCAGGTTAGAGGACGATTCAGGCTTGATCAAATCAAACATTCAAACACATTCTCTCTGATCCTCATGCAAACATTTAAGACACCGCGATGAAGACAGATCCAACATGTCCTGTGAGAAAATATGATGTTACACAACTGATCTGTGCAGATAAACCGATCGTTATTTAAATCCTAATGAAGGATTTGTGGACCTTTAACATGCAGCATTCTCAGCCTCCTCTTTTCTTTCATCATACTGGGAGGATCTGAAGCAGAACATGTCCGATTATCTCTGACAGGTTTGTCTCTCTGCAGCATAATATTCATATTTCTAATGAAGGATGATCTGAACTCTAACCATGTTACTTCAAAGTAAAGCAGCGTAACATCAACAGTCTGATGTGTGCAGACCTGATCCTCCTCGATCCGACATGTCTGACAGATCAGGACACTTTGTCACGTTAATAAAAACCTTTGTGACTTTTCTCAGACACCACAGATCCTCCAGAGTTCTCAACATCTGCAGGCGTACGTCTCCAAACTGTGACTGACCCAAGAAACTGAATGTGAAACTATTTTAACCTTCATGTGAAGCTCACGTTTGCCTCTCCCTCCTCCCGGTAATCTAAAGATGTGGATCATCAGTGGACCCACCTGTCAATCAAAGCGTCCCCGCTCTTAACCCTGCATAACTTTAAGCCTTAATATAACCTGAACAGGTGAGTTGTGTATAAATTCACCCTCAGTACAGTTGTCATGAACGGGGAAATTAGCTACAGAGACCAAAACTGTTTTTTGTACCAGGCTGTAAACATGTTTATTTCTGCTGTGAAGTTGGACATTTGGACATGGGGACTTATGGAGACTGACTCACTTCTGGAGCCAGCCTCAGGTGGACGTTAGAGGAACTGCAGGTTGTGGCTTCACTTCCTGTGTTGGCTTCATTTCACAGTCACAGAGGTTGCTGCACCCGAGGAAGCTGCTGGAGCTGAAGTGGTTCAGGTGCAATGAAGCGGTGAAATGTTCGGTACGAAGTGGTTCAGGTGCAATGAAGCGGTGAAATGTTCGGTACGTTCACGGTGGCTGCACTAAAACTGAAGCAACTTCACCTTTAAATCATGAGGCAGCAATCAACCATGAAGACAAAATATAGAAAATACTTGACTCTGAGATTTAAGGAATGTAGAGTTACATAAACACAAACACACCGTGACACCAACAGGCTGTCAACATGCTCACGGCGTCCATGTTCTTGTCATATAATGTTTGTGTATGAAGAAGCTTCTACGAGCCGAGGCTAACGTGTGTTTCCACCTGTCCACATGTGCGTCCTGACCCGGCTCGGCACTGAACATGCCCCTTGGCATTGTTTTACGACTGGAGCTCCACCGGTTCTGAGCCTCCCAACACCTGTACAATAAATCACCAGCCTCCTCCTGTAGGTGTTACATAACCCAGCAAGGGGTTTACTGACGCCAAACACAGAACCGCCCCCGGTGCAGGCCTGACACGGGGCCGGCAGGACTCGTCATCTGCACAGATAGGTGGCGCTGTGGCACACAGGTGTCATCACATTACAGACCCCAAAGAGACGCTGGAAGAGTCCAACTGCCAACAAGTTACTGAACTATGTAGTCTCTGTGACGTCCCCGCAGACTGTCTAAAACCTGGACGTAGTCTCCGTGACGTCCCCGCAGACTGTCTGAAACCTGGACGTAGTCTCCGTGACTTCCCCGCAGACTGTCTAAAACCTGGACGTAGTCTCTCTGACGTCCCCGCAGACTGTCTGAAACCTGGACGTAGTCTCCGTGACGTCCCCTTGAAGGAAGTGCAGTGTTTGGCACTTGCTGTGTTGGCTGATCACTTTTAGCTTGAACAATAAAATTCAGTGTTTCTGCAGCACGACCTCATCACAACAAACAGTTTATGAATTTCATATGTTGCATATTCAAAGACAGATATGGAAATCTTGTGGTTCACAATGTTCCACAGCTGGGACGTAAACCAGCTGCAGTTTCCATATGAACAAAATAAATATGTGACCTGCAGAGGGGGAAAAAGTGATGCAAACACAAACTTAAATAAATCAGTCACAATGTGAGCTCATGAACCAGCCTCAGTGATCGCAGTCCAATCAGCGTCTGTTCGATAACGTGACGGGGAAACACCGCTCGTGTTCATGCAGATCACTTTCTGCTCACACTGTTCAAAGCCGAAGCTCAGAGCGAGTTTCAGAAAGTCCCTCTGTGTGCAGCCAAGTATTAATGCAAACCCTTTGACTCCACAGGAGGGAGAGTCAAACCAACTCAAGGGCTGCACAAGCCAGCGATACCACTTCTCTGTTCACCCCCCACATGAACGTGATCAGCAGAAATATGACTCAATCATCTTCTCTCTGGAGGTCCAGCTGAGTATGTAGGTCAGGTCTGAAGGAGCTCAGGTAAAAAAACACTTTGGACAACCAAGATCCTACAAAAGTCTGAACACTGCACAAATGAAACAAAATGCAACAATTTGCAAATCTTCTTTGATCGATGTTCAAATACGAGATATGTAATGTTCAAATCATAAAGAGGATGAAGCAGGTGAGAGTATCATGATCGAGTATGAAAGGGCGTATGACCGTATGAAGGATGTTACTACAGGAACATAAACACAGCAAAGAGTAAATTGCCTCTCATTAAAAATGAATAAGAAATCTCTTGGAGAGGAAGCGAGACTTAAACTTTGTTTCTGTTGTAATATAAGAACCTAAAAAGTATTTTTGTTTCTGTGCTTCTTGGTTGGGAAAGACAGTCTGGCAGACAGGCCTGTTCCCTCTCCACCCAGACTCCTCCAGCCAAATCCCACAAAGAGCTCCTCCAGTTGGTGTTACGTCAGTATCGATCGTATGAATGATGGTAGAACCAGCGAGGCCCCGACAGGCGATGAGGTGACTGCAGTCAGTGCTACGTCAGCGCCGGCTTCAGTCCGGTTATCCTGCGTTATGTCAGCTGTCCTGTTTCTTTTCTTTCATGCATTCACACTCTCACTCTGCTCTACGTCTGAAACAGACAGAACATGAACAGAACACACACACACACACACACACACACACACACACGCACACACACACACACACACACACACACACACAGAGGCTGATCCCGTTCACTGCAGCGCCCTCTCATGGCCTCCACGAGTGTTGATACAGAGAATAACAGCACCAGAACCTTTAACTCCACTTTACAGCTGTTCTAATATTAACGTCACGTTAACGTTCGTCACCTGAACACGATCGGCTGACGATAAACCTGATCAGCCACTGTCAGTAATCAATACACAACCATCGATCAAACCAATAACTAACACTCAGACAACCTTAGCATACTTAATCATCAGCTGAGGAACTACATAAACAAACAAACCATCATCTGTTGACTCTTATTACTGAACTGAAGTATGACACCGTGCTGTTATTCTGAATATCTGCATGCTGTGATTATCTTCGTGCTGATATTCAGAATAACAGCACGGTGTCATACTGGTTCAGTGAACAAGTTAAATTAAGACTTAGAGTTGAATACATTTAGATTGAATTGGTTTGATCAGCTGGTCGGTGGGTGTTATACTGAATAATAGCACGGCCTCAGTGTGATTTATAAAATCGACAAGCTTTACTTTTTGTGAAACAGGAAACAGATGTAGGATGATTTTAACACCGCACAGCGCCGGTCCACATGATCCCACTTCAACCCCCGTTTATAACCATGTCTGTGATTTTATGTACAGATGTGAATTTAATGTCTTGACGTGTTATTCTGTCCAACATAACACACACGTGAGGCTGGACTGACCAAAGAATGCAAAATAAATGAATAAATGAATAAATGAATAAGGTCGTTGCTTTTCCTTCAGTCCAGCTGAGACAGACGCTCCTCCCTGATCCTCCTGTTTCACCTCCAGTCAAAACACAGAGACTCTGACAGACGTTCCTCGCTGAGGTCAAGGTGCTCTGTTTGGTATGTGTTGTTTCGAGGGTTGGATGTATCTGAACGTTTGCCTCTGCCACAAATTACCACGTCAGCCATCTTAAAATAGTGCAAGTTACTGCAAGTTTGGTCAAAATATTTGTATCTTCACTGCGTATCCTGTACTGTGTAATTAGTGGCTGTCATGGGCAGGTCTGTCACTGACACGCTGTCCAACTTATACAACTGCTGCTTTTACACTTTATGACCTCTTCATGGAAAAACTCTCATCGCAGGCCGGTTCCAACATTTTTAGCTTTTGACCCTCTAAAGATGATCCATCTTTATGTTTTATGTCTGCTTGAGTTTAAGAGTGTAGCAACACTTCAGCAGCACGTATACATCATAATGCTTAAAGTACATCCAGCAAACTGCTCTTAAAACCTGATCAATACATGTCAATACATGTCCACCTCTGTTTCAGTGACTGCAACTGTATAAGATCTTTGCAGAAACGCTTTAAAGCAACAATCATGTCTCTGTCATTCGTACGTCTGTTCTCACACTATGTAACTCTGAGAAGTACGTAACGCTTTACGGCACTAAGTCACACAGCAGCAACTATTTCACTGATTCTGGCTCAGCAGCCTCTGTGGACATGATGGCAGAGGAGAAGAGAGTGAAGAGGACGCTGACGGAGGAAGCTAAGAAGAGAAAAGGAGAGAGTGAGCGAGCAAGAAGCCGCCGGACAAGAGTAAATGTGGGACTGACTTTTAGTGGTTGGTGAGAGCTTGGTGAAATAAAAGGCTGAAAGACAGACGCCGAGCTGGGCTGACTGCTGCTGGACTAGGCAGTGATATCAGCTGCTGCTGGGTCTGGTTCTGGTTCTGGGCTGACTGCTGCTGGACTAGGCAGTGATATCAGCTGCTGCTGGGTCTGGTTCTGGTTCTGGGCTGACTGCTGCTGGACTAGGCAGTGATATCAGCTGCTGCTGGGTCTGGTTCTGGTTCTGGGCTGACTGCTGCTGGACTAGGCAGTGATATCAGCTGCTGCTGGGTCTGGTTCTGGTTCTGGGCTGACTGCTGCTGGACTAGGCAGTGATATCAGCTGCTGCTGGGTCTGGTTCTGGTTCTGGGCTGACTGCTGCTGGACTAGGCAGTGATATCAGCTGCTGCTGGGTCTGGTTCTGGTTCTGGGCTGACTGCTGCTGGACTAGGCAGTGATATCAGCTGCTGCTGGGTCTGGTTCTGGTTCTGGGCTGACTGCTGCTGGACTAGGCAGTGATATCAGCTGCTGCTGGGTCTGGTTCTGGTTCTGGGCTGACTGCTGCTGGACTAGGCAGTGATATCAGCTGCTGCTGGGACCTGGATGATGATTGGCTGTAAAGAATAACTAAAAATCTTCTTCTCTTGTTTCTTAGAAACTCGTAGCTGTTCTAAAGACTGGCCGGCGTTCACTCAGCGTACAAAAGCCGCTTATTAAAATGACAGGTGGTGTCACTTTTTACACTTCCTTTGAGGTGCAGCCTGTAACTACGATCATGTTCAGGTGAAGCGCACTGAGGGGAGGAGAAGCTTTACGAGCGTGTTGCATAATGTTAACTTTGGAGGGGCCCTCTGCTCCATCGTCCGTTCACAGGTGAGAAAGAGAATTCACACGGACGTGTTGGGTTTCATCACCTGAGACAGCTGCATGCTGGATACGTCTGTGCGATGCCTCCATGGTGTGCTGTTGTCACTTATCATGCATGCAGAGAGGCATGAACACTGTTCACACGTTTCACTGGTTTTAACTTCAGACCTCTGCACTGGATTACTGAGGAAACAAACACGGCACATTTGTTCCACTCGGATTCAGAGAATTTGTCTTCACTTCTTTTTAAAGCTTGAAGAAATGTGCAGCAGCTTTTTAAAGATAGACAGAAAGTCTCCTCTTCTCAGTTTGCACCAGCTGCTTGTTTTAAAGCAACATTTACTTCACGTCCATCACAAATACACGAAGCGTCTTTGGGCATGCAGACAGAAAAGTTTCACGTTGAGTCGTACGTTAGCCGATAACAGGAAGCAGGAGGAGAAAACGTCATTCTGGACGTTACACTTCGTGGTTCTGGTTCATGCTGTGGATGCATCGGGTCATCCAACACATGGAGAGCATTATGGGATTGGCCTGTCTCTTCCTCTGAGACAGGTCTGTATGAAATGCATTATGAGTTGACGGTGGACAGGACTGTAATAAAAGAACATTTATGAAGAACTAACATCAGGACCAAAAGTATCGTTATTATTCTACATGCTGCAGGTACTGGGATTGTTGGAGGCGCTCTGGGTCCTGCAGACACTGAGGACAGATGAAGTCACTGCGTGAAGCAGATCCTGTCAGGCAGGGAAGGCGTTCATATTTGACTGGGATCCAGGAATTACACCGAGCCGTCATCAGTTATCCTGACCTGCAGACGGAGGTATGCGAACAGCGTTACAGTATGTGTGTAAATCAAGCCAGAGCGGATCAGGGTAACATTTATGGAAGAATGTAGTTTCGCATTGAGCCAGTTGAGAGCAGCATGTGGTGCTGCTCGGTGCTGGACGAGCTGGACCGGGTCAGATCTGTTTGTTTTGGACATGAAATATGACGATTTTTACATTTCTGCCCCAAATTTGTTTAAAAAGATGATCCTGATCCACATCTCGTTCAGTCCTGGAGATGACGGCGGTTCTGATCGATGATCCTGGTTCAGTCCAGGTTTCTGTCTGAGGAAACAAACTTTTTAACGTTCGTCTAACACAGATCGGCAAAGAGTTTCATCAGACGACACGAGTTCAAAACAGAAACTCCCTCTGCTGGAATAAAAAGGTGATTTGTGGCTGAATCGTTTCCCGGGTTTGTCCTGGAGACACGAGGCGAGCGACACGTTTCATCTCCACGACGGAAACAGAAGCGTACAAATCCTTCTGTTACGATCACGTACACCGAACTCAGTTTATCTTTATTATATGGTTATATTGATGCTGAACTGACAGTCAGGTGCTCGTCATGTGACACGTCATGAATTGTTCAGGTGTCATGTTTCTTAAAGGGACAGCGCAGGGAGCTTCAGTTCACTTCAGACTGATGATGTTTGTTTTGGAACGTTCTGACAACGCGACAGAAACACTAGGTCACTGTTAAATAGGGTTGCAAAGAGGTGGAAACTTTGCAGAAACTTCATAGAAACTTTCCATGGGAAGTTAAACTGGAGAATTTTGGAAATATTTCAAATCCATGGGAATTATGGGAATTTGGGGGTAATTTAACCAAACTATATCGTATCCACACAAAGCCCTGCAGTAACAGTAACAGTGTACTCTGTGTATACATGTGAAATCTGGTTGTTTTAGTTGAGATTATGCTAAAATATATTTTCAACAACTATATTTAAATTAAATTTTCCTTCTAAGTTCCTGTTTATTCCCATAAATTCCCATGGAAGGTTTCCAACTTTGAAAATTCCCAGAATTGTGCAACCCTACTGGTAAGTATAATGAGGATGACTGAATGTTAGTTGTTGGCCCATAAGCTCCAGATACAGCTGAGATGAATTTAAAGGTCCTGTGTGTTACCTCTGGTGGACTGATCACTGGATTGCTTCTCCTCACATCACCCTCACCGTCCTAGTGTAAAGGACAAACAGCACTCTGCTCCCACTGCAGATACAAAGGAATAAAACAAAAAGATTCTTATTTTCAGGTGATACATGAAAACATGGTCATGAGTATTTTATGCCACACTGCACCTTTAGAGTATTGAATTTAAACTGTGTGTGAACTCTGAGGAACCTTTGCCGAGGTCGAGAGGTGAACACGGTTACCAGAAGTGAGAGTGACGGATGGTTTGACTCAGCCGGTTGTCCAACAGGTCATGAACAGGTCAGCATCACTCCTCCGTCGCCTGAGGTTCCATTTTTCTCTCCCTTAGCTGATCACAAGTCAGTTTCTAAATCTTTTTTCTCTCCCTTAGCTGATCACAAGTCAGTTTCTAAATCTCAAATCATAAAAGCATGAGTCGCTCACAGATGCCTACATCTCCTCACAGTCACATAAAACAGGGCCGGGGTGGAGTGTAGGAGGATGTTGGATAAATTGTGATTAAAATATTTTGTTTTCCAGTAAACTTGGTCATCTGAGTTTTTCCAGTCTAAGCACATAGGGCAGTAAGGCGGGGTGTATGATCCTTAAAGGCCTCACTGCACACGTGCAGACGAGGACACACCGCTAACGGGAACCAGATCCATCTTAAAAAGGTCAGATTGTAGAATCTGCGACGCCCACGCCGGGAAACACTGTATGCATCATACTCAGACTTTGTTGTCAGGTGTCATTGCAGATGACACCACCAATGATCTGCAAAGACTCAAACACAATCCTGTGTTCAGTGACGCTCAGTGATAATGACAGCAGCGTGGAAACATGTGAGGTTTACCCCGAACATTCACATGTACATACTGTAAACACTCGTTAACCTCAGTGAGTAATCACTACATCTGTTCATGAAACTCGTCTATAAAACATGGAAATCCCCGTAAACTCACTCAGTCCACGATGCTGCAGCTGCTGGTCAGCAGCTTTGAAGGTGGGACTCGCTGTGGTCACGATCTCTGGCTGCTATCCTGGACATTGCACACACATACAGGACATCTGTTATGTGGCATCATCACTATTAATCATGTTTGCTCTTCGTCCAAATATCCCAGAACAGTAGCAGGAAGCAGCATCTGGAGTCCACGCAGCCGGGAAGAAGCCGCTGGAACACCATGAGGATCTTACAATCAGACGTTCAGTTCACAGCAAACATGCAGGTTCATTAACACTGTCCCTACCTGGGGCATCACCTGATCACCTGACACACCTGCTGCCTTCAGCCTTCATCTAAGGAGCTGTTCTGGTGCTTAGCGCCCCCTAGTGTCCACAAAAAACTGACGCCTTAGCTCCGACAATGTTGGACCAAAGATCCTGAAAGAAAGACAAAGACAGTGGACTGCTCTGCTAACAGCACAGTGCTCTGTTTAATAAGGGCTACAAGCTGAATGCTCATAATGACAGTGCTAAGAGTCTAACTTTGGGTTCAGGTCTAGACTTAGTCTGGACTAAAGTGGAACAACGTTTAGCTAAACCCAGAGCCACACAGCTGAAAAGGTTTCATCCAGGTTCTGAGGTTTTATTTCTGTTCCTGTTATCGAGTATCTGCTGTAAAATATCTACATGTATGGTTCATGTAAAAATTCATTTGTTTAGACTGGAAACAAAAACTCGTCCTGGAAAGAAAGAAAAAGCTACACGAGGCAGAGATGATTTCAGGAGCTTCGTTAGTGAACAAAATTAATATTTTAAGACATGTTTCTTATTCAAACCATAAATTAATCAGTTGACATGAGTGAATGAATCCACTCTTGTTGTTCCACATCAGACGTTTGCCCCCATTGAGAGATTTGTGGTGAACGTACAGATGCTTTGACACATGGGGCCACCATCACTGCAGCTTGAGCATCGTGTCTCCTCCGACTGCCAGGGAAGTCCCAGAGCAGGAGACAGGAGGTGGAGCCCGCCAGCATCAGCCATGATATCATGAGAAAGGAAGTTCTGCTGAATGTTCCTACGGTCGAATTAAAGAAGTTCACACCGAGACAGAAGGAGCAGATTCAGGTTCCTGTATGTGAATTATGTCCACACTGTATGCCACCTTAAGGCTGATGGACAGTCCATGACCAAAAACCACAGACTGTCTAAAACCTGGACGTAGTCTCCGTGATGTCCCACGCAGACTGTCTAAAACCTGGACGTAGTCTCCATGACGTCCCCGCAGACTGTCTAAAACCTGGACGTAGTCTCTGTGACGTCCCCACAGACTGTCTAAAACCTGGACTTAGTCTCCGTGACGTCCCCGCAAACTGACACAACCCCGCAATCAACCTGCACATAATCCATACAGGTTTCTACATGATAAAAGCTTAAAGAAGAAGACATCACACAACATCACAACATCCAAAGCAACATCTGCAACACACACACACACACACACACACACACACACACACACACAGAAAGTGACATTGCAGAGAAACGTCCAATCACATGGAAGAGTTTTGCTGCACTCGAGTGGTGCCGTCGTGTTACTGCATGTTGATCTCCAGTGAAATCCTGTTAGAGTCTCTAACCCTCTGCAGAGACTCTGGATGAAATGTGAACCTGTTACTGGTGGATATAAGAAGAATTTATGAAACATTTATTTCCAAATTAACAATCAGACTCATGTCTTATGGAACTAGAGTTACCTGTGACGTCGCCTTTAGAAAGTCATGTGACTCTGCTCCTTCACTAAGAGACGTGACCGTGGCTCCACGCTGCTGATAACAGGTTCAGTGATTTACATGTGTACACATATAAATCATTATTAAAGGTTTGAGTGGTAACATGAAGAGCTGTTCGACTCTTCTGAGTCAAATGACCCGACTCCCTAAAAAGAACCGAACTTCCCATCCCGGCAGTGCCCATGTTTAACCACTAGGTGTCGCTGCTCTCTGTCTGCAGCGCTGTTGTTTGTTTAAAAGGTGTTTAATTAATCTGTGATGACGTAACATGATCAATTATGATGTAAACATGTGACTTATTGATCCTTTGATGTTTAATAATGGATCAATAGTGTCACGTGTTGTTTATTTACTGTATAAAGAATGTTTCATACGTCATGTTGACTTTTAAAGTTTCACTTCCGTTCTGACGTGTTTATTTTTTATCATCATATTTATTGGTGTGTGTTTCGTAATCTCTCCTCGCGACCAGTCCAACCTGTTTTTCTGCTCTGACGTCAGCTCCTCACCTGAGAGAGTACCTGTTACCGGAAGTTACCGTGTTGCTACCTGGGCGGACTCAGGTGAAACGTTTTTTTTGTTTGTTACACACCAGGACGTCGACACACACACACACACACACACAGAGCTTTATTTGGAAGTAAACGCGTCTGTGTGTCGGTTTTTCGACGGTCTGAAGAGTTTTAAAGAGTCTTTGACGGTCTTTGTCAGTCTTTGTCGGTCTTTGTCGGTCTTTGGGAGTCTTGCAGAGTCTGCGTGAGTCGACAGTTGCGGGTCGACATGTTGTGCGGGGCGGTTTCGGTAGCTTTGTTCTTCTTCACAGCTTCAGGTGAGTTTGAGCTTTCAGTCCAAACTGTCTCTGGTTTCACACTTTTACACACAAATTAACATATTTCTTGTATTATTTCTATATTCACCTAAATGGCACACCAACCCGGTCGTTTACTTATTAATCAGCGAGTCAGAAGTCCGTGATTTGGTCCGTGGCCTCGGCTCTGCCGATCACTGGTTCACCTGGATCCGAGTTTTGTTGATCCTCATGAGACCGCCAGGCTGACCGCACCTTGTAGATAGAGAGGGAGAGGGCGAGGCCACCGGGCCGAGGATAGTGGGGAGAGGGAAGGGAGATCGCAACGGGATGAGGGAGACGCACCGGATATGTAGAGTGAGGGAGAGGCCACCGGCATAGGGAGAGGGCGCAGGAGAGTGCACTCGGGAGAGGTAAGGGAGGGAGATGCACCGGAGATGGATGGTGTATTCACGGCAGAGTGAGAGGTGTCCTGCCGAGTGGAGATGGGGAGGGATGATGTATAGTCACCGTCAGAGGTAGATTAGAGGCACCGTGAGTTTAGAGATTCGAGTATATTATATTATATTTCACAGCATGATTCGGGGAGGTACCTCATGAGGGACGATTGATTGAGAGGGTAGGCACCTGGAGTGATTGCGCAGAGGTCGTAGTCTGCACGCTGCATCCGAAATATGGATTATGGCTGGATGGAGTGACCTTCATAGTTATATTTTTATTTTATTTTTATTCCCTCATATTTATATTTTTAATTATTTACCTCATATTTATATTTATATTATATTTTTATTCACCTTCATATTTATATTTTTATTTTTATTTTACCTTCATATTATATTTTTTTTATATTCACTTCATATTATATTTCTAATATAAGTTTCCCTTTTTAAATTCATCAGCTGTAAACAGAATTATCAGATTTCTTCCTGTTTTCTTTGTGATGTTAATCAGACATGTAGGAAGAACACCACACACACACACACACACACGTATGAAGGTATTATAATATACCTATACTATGATAAACATACTTTAAATGACTAACTCAGTAAAGGAGTTTAAGTAAACTTCTTTGTGAATGAACCAGCTGTGACTCGTGGGTCATTAAAGGCTCATTGAAATGTTTCAAACCTTCTGTGTGTGTGTGTGTGTGTGTGTGTGTGTGTGTGTGTGTGTGTGTGAGGAGATTTCCTTTTTCTCTGTGTTCTGTTTTATTTCAAACATTTTCAGTGTGTCCTCCTGAGCTCTGAGCAGCGAATCAGCTGTTGCACTGACCTGTGTGTGTTTCCTGCTTGTGTTGGTCCTGAAACTCTCTGAAACTCTCTGAAACTGAAACTCTCTGAAACTCTCTGAAACTCTCCGTGCACACAGAGGTCACGCACGGCTCTGGTTTCATTTTACACTCTGCTTATCTCTGCTGCCTGACCTCAGTCTGATAAAGTCATTTAAGTTTCTGTGATAATGCATCGCTGAAGCCTGACGTTGATTTAAAGTCTCTGTGTTTTCATGCTGAACACTGAGTTAATGATTAAGCAGCTGCTGCAGCTCCTGTTCAGCAACGTGCTGCTTAAATCATCCAACACTGCAAGTAATGACAGTGTTTGAATGTAAGCTACAGACAGACAGACAGACAGACAGACTCATGGCTGCATGCATTAATAATTAATTTACTCATCAAGCTGCAGAACACAGACCTGGTTTCACCTGGACAGCTCACAGTTTCACTCACAGGTGTTTAGTGGCTCAGCAGTTTGGAATTCATGTTGTCGTCCACGCCCTGAAGTCTGAGCACGCTCAGTGTTTGAGCAGAGGCAGCGTCCCGTGAACATTGACACAGTTTCACATGAGCTCAGCTGGTAATACTGTCGAGAGGTGAAGTAATGAAGGCCTGTACTAATACTTTAACTGTTATTCATCTGTACGTTTTTATTCTTAACATGAAATGTCAGAAACTAATGAAAATGAAAATCTAAGTTATTATTTATTCATACATTCAGTAACAGTCACGAAAACAGAAGAAACAAACTGCAGCGTTCATCTTCAGAAATGTTACAACACAGTTTGTTAATCGTTGTTCATAATCTGAGCCTTCAGCTTCACTTCAAATCTCTGGATATCCACAGACACAACACACAGAAATGAACAGAAATAACTGTGAAATCATAAAATGAAATGTGGTTTCCATGTCACGACAGTCACAGACAGAGACGCAGACACACAGAGACAGAGATGCAGCAAAGGGCCACAGGTCGGATTCGACCCCTGGCCCGCTGCAGCAGGACTGGGCCTTTGTTCACGGGGCGGCCGTTCTCCTGGCTGAGCTAAACGCCACCCTGAGAGTCTTTATTCAATGTTTCCACACACGCCTGTCCTCCAGTCTGTCCATCACAGCACAACATGTTATCATCTTCATCCATACATCCGTTCACCGACTGTTTAGGACCGACAATAAAGTTCTTTGGTTTTATACCAAGTCCACCTTTTGTACCTAGTCCAGTCCACTTAGCATTCTAACCGGTTAGACTGTAACAGTATAGTCTGTTATTCACGGCTTTAAAGCATGTGTTCTTATTATGTGTGTTTAATCTGTGTGTGTGTGTGTGTGTGTGTGTAGTTGTGAGAGGCTTCTCAGTCACGACCAGTAATCCTGATGTGAAGGTCAAAGAGAACGAAGGTAAGAACCAGTTTCTTTTTCTTTAATTATTTGAATGTTTACACGTTCACCGTCCTCTTAATAAATGTAAGGTGGTGTCATTGCTCAGTAAACAGCTGAGCATGTTTGTATGATTATATGTTAGAGCTGTAAAAGTGAACACAGACGACAACAATGTGTTTTGTGCTTCATATAATTTCAGTGAAAAGTTGTTTGTGTTGTTTTCAGGGGTCGACCTCACGTGTTCGTATTCAGCTGACTTTGGTTCAAACGCCAGAGTGGAGTGGAAGTTCATGGACCCGAAGGGCTCGCAGACGTACGTGATCTTTGACGGGAAAGCAACAGGTACGTGGATTCATGGTCGTCTTCAGGAGGATCTGAATGAACTCTGAGCTGAGCTGCCAGTTGACCAACAAAGTTTCAGTCCATGCAAACACATGCTGACTGTTTCCATGTTTTCTGATCCGGCTGTGAGCTTGTTCATGGTTTGGCTTCGTTCTGTTAATGCTGCAGCTCTTCCACAGGTCCGTACTCCAGCCGGGTGACGATGTACGGCAGCAACCTGAGGTTCTCCAAAGTGACCCGGAAGGATAACGGCGTGTACGACTGTGAGGTGTCCGGCAACGGGCAGCCAGGAGAGTCCCGAGTGAAGCTGACTGTTCTGGGTAAAGATCTTTCAGGTTTCTGATCTGCAGACTTCAGTGTGTGTCGCTGCTGACAGCTGGACCTTTGTCCCGCAGTGCCTCCATCTCCACCCCTGTGCAGAGTTCCCACGTCTGTGACGACGGGCAAGAAGGCCGTCCTGTCCTGCCACGACAATGATGGCTCCCCTCCACCCAAATATAACTGGTACAAAGACGGTGTCCTTCTGCCTCTCGACCCCTCCAAGATCTCCGGCTTCAAGAACGCCACCTACAGGCTGAACGCAGACACCGGAAACCTGGTCAGCGCCGAGCTCTAACGATCCACCACCTTTACTCTGACAGCTGTGACGCTTTGCGGTTCAAACTCCATCCTGTCTTTGTCCTCAGGACTTTCCTGCAGTAACCAAGATGGACTCGGGTCAGTACTACTGTGAGGCGTCCAACAGTGCCGGGCCTGCTCAGCGCTGCATTGGCGCCAAAATGGAAGTCCGTAAGTGTTCTCTTCAAACACACTTCAACATATTTAAAGAACCAGTCGGTGCAGTCTGCTGCACGGGTTAAGGATGCTGAACTGGTTTGACTGCATCAGGCTGTTTATTTAAATGGAGACAACGATGAAGAAGATTTCAGCAACACAAAGTAACAAAGATGTCGGAGATGATCCGTCATAAAACATGTTGCAGTAAAATATAAATTTTTGCAGCTGAGAGACAAAATGACATCACGTGTACCTGATGAAGTAAAATGAAACGTTTTAAACTGGAAATGTATTTTCATAATAAACAGATATACATGTGTCTCTGAGCAGACATTCCTGAGACATCCTGGACATAATGAAGCCTCAGTAATTGTTCTGGTTCTGGTCGGGCTCTCTGCTTCCTGCCGTTTGACTGTGACGTTTGTTTTTTGAAGGTGACCTCAACACGGGAGGAATTGTTGCCGGGGTGATCGTGGCTCTGCTGCTGCTCGCCTTACTGGGATTTGGCCTTTGGTACGCCCACAAGAAAGGATACCTGCCCAGTGAGTCTTCAACTGTTTATTAAGATTTATCAACGTTTATCGGATCAGCACCGTGAGTTCTGAGTAAACTGGAACAAACGGATTTCTGCGTGTAGTGCAGCATCGTACTGTAGGTCGACCCGGTTCAGCTGCACACGGGTCACACAGGAGGAAGTTCATTCATTATCATTTATTGTTGACTGTTGTTGAATCCTGAACAGAACCTTTTCAAGAACCAGAACCATTAGGTGTTAAAGGTCAGCATGTCTCCGCTCACCATGAAAGTGGTTCAGTGTAACCTCAGACTTTGAAACGTTTCCATAATCTGCGTCTTGAATCAAAGTCGAGCTGAATTCAGGATTTCTCAATGAAAACAAACATTTGACTCGACTCTGTCTGAAGTTTCTGGACCGGCACCGAGCGTGAACATTTGTGACTGATGGTTCTGTCGATCATATCAGCTTTATTTTCATATTTTCACACAATCAAAGCTGCAAAATCAACCTGAACAATTTGTTAAATAATGATTAGATTAATAATAACTCGTCTCGTTTTCTTTGCCTTCACAGAGAAGACCGAAAGGTAAGAGAGTTTTTCTTTATTGCACGTTATTATCTCCACGTCACATCCCGTCACGTATGAACTCGGCTCTGTATCTCGTGTTTTTCTTGTTTCTGCAGCAAACCCAAAGCCAGCGTGGTCTACCAGCCTCCGTCACTGTACGGCGGAGAAGAGGAAGATGTGAGTTTAATCTCAGAGCTTTGTGCCTCCGTCAGGTGTGTGTGTTCTGTCAGGTGTGTGTCTGATGTGTGTGTCTTTGTTTTTTTCAGGGGGATTTCAAACAGAAGTCATCGTTCGTGGTATAGTCTGCGATAAACGACACGTCACGACAGGACGACGCCCACCGTGTTTTAAAGAGTCTGAGTTTTTTTAGCCGGCTCCCAGTTTGAGTTTTAGTGTCTCTGATGCATCGACCTATCAGGATGAAGATTAGAGGACACCAGAGAGCTGTGATGCATCGCTAGTTTGTTTTATGAATGTGTGTGTGTGTGTGTGTGTGTGTGTGTGTGTGTGTGTGTGTGTGTGTGTCCTGTTTAAACACACAAATCAAACAGATCATATCATGAGACAGAATCCAGGAATATACATTTAAAAACAAATGAACTTTTTTACAATCACGTTTTTATTACACTTGCTGCCACCGTCACGTTGTTTGTTCGTTCTCTGTCTGGCAGTCTGTGTTCTTCTTTTTAACAAACATGAATAATAAGTTTATTGTTTCTCTTCCTTGTAAATAACAAAATGTTTTTTTATTATTTGCTTTAGAACAATTAGAAACTGAACGCTCGTTTGTCTGTCAGCTTCCTCACACGTTCATCTTTGCGTGGCTCGCTCGGTGAATCCATCTTTGAAGCGGGTGGAGGGACGGGTGGAGCAGCTGGAGGTGTGGTCGTAGTTTTGATGTTTAGGTAACGCCACACGTGAAAACATGTTCGGAGAATCTGTCACGTTGAATATTTTAAGAATTCTGCAGCTGATGTTTGTAACTGTAACCACACTGCTCAATAAAATGTTAAAGTTAAACTGTGCTTGTGCATGATGTCACCAGACAGGTTTCAAAATAAAATACTTCAGGGTAGCAGATATATATCCTTATATAGATTTATTTAACACAGATTAAAAAACTGTGTGAGATAGACAGAACAAGCTGAGTTAAGCTATATATATTAGTTCCATATTAAATAACATCAATAATTAAATTAATGATGTTTTAATGTAAAAAGATGACTGCGGTGTCAGACTTCAAAATAAAAGCACCAACCTACCGGAAGTTAAACTTAATATTTATTATGGGATGTTTACAAACTTTGACACCCGCACGTTGCTATAGCAACTGATGATGGTTACCGCGCATGCGTGGACAGGAAGTGTCGACAACTTTTTTGTTAGTTTGTTTTCCGGTGGAGCGCGACGCTTTTCGAGTAATCTGATTACGTTATTATAAAGTACTTTATTATAGAGTAATCAGATTACTTTATAAACAAACACCGAGAGCAGAGCGCGCGCTCTCGTCAGTTTAACCGCGCACACGCTTCCGGTCCTCGGTGTACTGTCCCTTTAAGAGGGGGGGGGGCTTCGGCTGGTTCCGGACTCATTCATAAACAACACGAACTCCTCCGAGGCGGAACCGAGCCTGCACAGCGAGCGGACCGGATGCGAGGGAAGAGCGGGATCCAGACCTGCTCGGCTCGGCTCGGCTCGGCTCGGCTCGGTGACTTCCATGGCTGACCCCGCTGCTGACCGGGGCTGACTGGATGTGTGAGCCGACCGGAGGCAGCTCGATCCGGGCCACAGCGGCGCCCGCTCCCCGGGACTCTCCGCTCCGCGCTTCCGCCTCGAGTTAACCAGTCCGCCGCTCCGTCCTCCGGTTCTGACCCGCGTTTGAATCTCTATTCTCGGCGTGTGTCAATGAGCAGTCTCCCGCGGAGCCGCGGAGCTCACACGCCGATGGAGCAGTGAGTCATGGCCGCCAAAGAGGACCTGTACGCCAAAGTGACCCCGCGGAGGCAGCGCCAGACCCGGCCCAACACCGTCAAACATGGGTCGGCTCTGGACGTGCTGCTGTCCATGGGCTTCCCCAGAACCAGGGCGTGAGTGCACACACACACACACACACACACACACACACACACACACACACACACAGAGTTCTTTAGCATGTTGTTAACATGTTGTTGCACACACATGTTCTCTGCATGTGAGGCTGCAGAAACAGTTTTCTTCAGTTTTTATTTTTTGTGACATCTGATGGTTTGAAAAGTTGAGTCACGTGTTTCTGCTTCACATGTTTCTGCTTCACATGTAACATGTATGTGAGTGTCATGTAGTCACACAGGGCGTCATGTCTTCATGATTATTCTGCAAAACTCTAAAAAATACTTCGTAATAATACTTTAATACTGTGTGTGTGTGTGTGTGTGTGCGTGTGTGTGTGTGTGTGTGCTCGTCTTCATCACCTCAGACCACATCTCATCCTGTTCACACAGGAAGTGACACTCTGAGTCACCTGCACCCGGCTCGGCTCGGCTCAGCCCGGCTCGGCTCCTCGTTATCACATCATCTATAATCATAACGTCTCTCCTCATTGTTCGTGTTGTCAGTGACTCCTACATTAAATATCAGCCTCTCTGTTACGTGCACGTAACAAAAGAAATGTGCAGTCTTTGTCTTGAACCTTCAGATCTGGGTCTTGATTCAGGGTCTGGATCAGGTGAACCCGCCTCCTTGTGCAGAACATTTAGTTTGAGCTGAGGAGACAGAACCTCCATCGTCCTCATCACGGATCCTGTCTCCTGCTGATCCACTTTGATCTGATGAAGAACGTCAGTGTGTGATGAAGCAGAATAATTCAGTGTCGTCTGATCAGAGACGCTTCCTCTCTCAGCTCATTGATGTAAAAATAACACAGAATCAGAACAGAGTTCGGATCGGGTCGGGCTGTTACTTCTAACAGCTGCTGATGTAGGGACGCTGCGATTAACCGGTTGAAGATGAGAATCAAGAACCGGCTCCAGTCTGAGCTGATCGATTCCTGTTATCGGTACCAGAAGGAGCCGTGGCTTCATTTCTCTGAACGATCGGGTCAGAAACATCGAGTCAGAACACGTTTCATGATGACGACTCATTAACATCTTTCTTTGACCAAGAGAACGAGAAGAAAACCGAGAAGACGCCTCCAGCTTCTTCTGCGTCCACACTGTGAAACTAACACAGATTCACACGTCGTGAGGTTTGATCATGAAGCGTCCTGCAACCTCCAACACAGGAACCTGCAGTTCCTCTAACGTCCACTTGAGGCTGGCTCCAGAAGTGAGTCAGTCTCCATAAGTCCCCATGTCCAAATGTCCAACTTCACAGCAGAAATAAACATGTTTACAGCCTGGTACAAAAAACAGTTTTGGTCTCTGTAGCTAATTTCCCCGTTCATGACAACTGTACTGAGGGTGAATTTATATACAACTCACCTGTTCACATTATATTAAGGCTTAAAGTTATGCAGGATTAAGAGCGTGGACGCTTTGACTGACAGGTGGGCGTGGTCTCCGTCACGTCACAGCTGAACGTCTTTTCCTGTTTCCAGACTTTGTGGCAGAGGAACTTCAGTGATCAGTCACAGCTTCAGGAACAACAGCTTCATTGTGTTCGAGGGTTTTTTTCAGCCAGTGGGGAGCATGAATCACACACACACACACACACACACACACACACACACACACACACACACACACACACACACACACCAGCCTCCCATCTGTTTCAGTTGGGTGGATTTTCTGCTGAGTCATTCAGGAATGGTCCGAGTTCTCTCTGTGGGTTCTGTTTCAGTCTGATGGTGGTTCTGATTCAGTCTGATGGTGGTTCTGTTTCAGTCTGATGGTGGTTCTGTTTCAGTCTGATGGTGGTTCTGTTTCAGTCTGATGGTGGTTCTGATTCAGTCTGATGGTGGTTCTGAAGCTGGTTTGGATTCTGACAGAGACTCGTTTGTTTCGTCGTGTGTACGTAGCCGTGACGGGACACAGGTGGAGTTCAGGTTGGATGATGAGAACACGGCGAGGTCAGAGGTCACAGCTCTGATCTTTGATCTCATGAACCCGTTTAATGATTAATCAGTGATTTCTCTGAAGCTGCACTTCCTCGTGTGACCGTGACCATGGTTACATCTTAACTTGTCTGTGTGAACATTTACAGGAACCATGTTTGTTATCAACGCTCGCACTGAAAGAGGAAGACAGAGTGTGTGTGTGTGTGTGTGTGTGTGTGTGTGTACGGATCAGCTGCAGAATTACTGAACTTAAACATTTGGTTTCATGCAAATGAGCCGTGTGACCGACTTTAGAACAGCAAAGTAAACAGACGCTTCTTATCTCAGCCGAGCTCGAAGCTCGACGGCGTCTGAAGGAAACAGGAAGTAGACGAAAATGTGAGCGAGCGTCGACTGCAGTGACGGAGAGTGACGAGGGAAATGAAAGACCTGAAGCTGCTTGTCCCAGACTGTCTGAAACCTGGACGTAGTCTCCGTGATGTCCCCACAGACTGTCTAAAACCTGGACGTAGTCTCTGAGATGTCCCCGCAGACTGTCTAAAACCTGGACGTAGTCTCCGTGACGTCCCCGCAGACTGTCTAAAACCTGGACGTAGTCTCCGTGACGTCCCCGCAGACTGTCTAAAACCTGGACGTAGTCTCCGTGACGTCCCCGCAGACTGTCTAAAACCTGGACGTAGTCTTTGAGACGTTAGTTTCGTGCCTGTGGGACTGATTGATATTTGGATCTTTGTTCCATAAATAGTTTCTGCCACATCAGCCACGACGTCGCCGGTTCGATACCAGCTGGAGACGTCGTTGCCCTGCGTGCTTCCTGTCTGCTGAGCAGAGTTCAGTTGTTTCGTGCTCTGATATTTATGACGGTGACTGATGACGAGCTCGGCTTTAGAAAACAGCAGCTGCATTCTTCAGTCAGGTCCAATCAGGACGCTGCGATCACACGGTGCTCAGTGAAGTCTGCTGTGTTTGTCAGAGGAAGTCTGAGCCTCACTGATTCCAACCTGCAGAGAAACAAACTGTGGAGTAACAGCACATACTTCATGTGTCCATGTGACAGCTCGGTGGCTGCATGCAAGAACAAACTGAGGTTGTGTTCAAGACAGCCGAGAGGAAGTCGCCCATTTCCGGAAGTGGCTTGTGACCTTTTACTGAGCGCTGTGTGGAGGCGGGCGGCGGTTTGAAGGCTGCTACAGGAGCAGATTACTGTGAGACGCTGCAGATCTCCTGCAGAGACTTTGTCCTGCAGAGACTTTGTCCTGCAGAGACCTCAGAGTTTTGTCTCTGTGTATATTCGGTGAAACGTTCACAGCGTGTTGCTTTGACAGAAGCCGTGATCGTCACGTGTTCACACTGATGAGACACGATAATGAAGTGAACATCCTTCAGTCGCACAAACACCCACACAGTCCTTCAGTGGTGTCCGTCTCCGAGCCTCGCTGACGTCTCGGCGCTCTTCTTTAGAAATAATGAAGTGTGAAGAGGAGACGCAGCTCCGGACCCGGCTGCACACAGCTCGCTTTGTCCGAGCTTCACGAGCCCGACAACAACTTCACTGAGCCCAAACTCTGAAACAGGATCGGTACCACCGTCCTGCTAACAGCAGCTACAGTGAACTGCTGCCAGCTGCAGCTGCTGTTAGCTCATGTTAGCTCAGTTTGTTAGCTCAGAGCACCAGGGGAATGCCGGTGTCGTGCCAGAACCGGAGCTGGCATCTCGTTTGTGTGCTTTTCATTTGCACCTGCCGGCTCCAGCTGGCTGTCACACAGCCATGCGACGGCCGTGTTTACATATATAATAATATAATAATATAATATATAAAAAAATAATAATAATATAACAGACATATACGTGGCCTCAGGTTGTTTTGCTCTCAGCTGAGATTCGGGGCGGGTTCTGATGATGCTCGTTTATTCAAGTTTCTGTTTTTTTCTCTTCAGACCCACAGAAAACTTTTCTGTTGACAGGAAGTGATGTCCCTGATGGGAGCGTTGTGTGTCACATGACCGGCTCCGCTCCCTCGGCGCTCTAATCTTTGTCATCGTGGTCGAGCTGTGAACAGGAAGTGCGGTTATAAATAACCGGCTCGGTTCCTCGGGGTGAGACGCAGCTAACGAGGACGTCTGTTTGGACTGAGGCCGATCAGAACCATGGGCCGGTACACGGAGGCCAAACCTCTAACTGTCAAAACTCTGCTACCTGTCGCAGCCGTCCTCCCTGACACATTATTACATTCACCAGTTTATCTGCTGATGATGAAGCATCTTTAATTTATTAAGTTTGTGTCGTATCTCTGCGATGGGTCATGTTCAGAAAGGTTCTAATGAGCTGAGACCCAACTCAACTCAACTTTATTTATAAAGCCCTTTAAAAACAGCCGCAGCTAACACAAGGTGCTGTACATAAAATAGAACATGAAATAAGACATATAAAACAAAGAACAATATAAAGACAATAATAAACGATAAAACAATGTTAAAATAATATTAAAGCAAAAACAGAAACAGAGTCTCAAAAATAACAGATTCATTCATAAACTAAATGTCGGTGTGTGGATCGGACCAATAGGAGCTCGTCGTGCTGATGGTGTAAAGACTTTGAAACTGAGATCTCGGATCAGTGGATCCACTTTGGTCGAGGTGAAAGTGTCTCGTGTGTCGCCCTCGATGACGTGCTGAGGTTTCACATCGTTCAGTGTTAACGAAGTTTAATTTATTCATCACACCTCTGCGCTCGCAGCGACCACTTCCACCTCAGAGCCAGACGACTTCCTGTCTAAACCTGGACGGAGTCTCTTGGGGTGTGTGTGTGTGTGTGTGTGTGTGTGTGTGTGTGTGTGTTGTAGATCTGTTTCCCATCATGCTCTCTGCTCTGTCAGGTGTGTTGGACCCTCTCAGTGACACAGATGATCTGATCTGGTGACCTGAGCATCTGATTGGACCAGAGCCGCTCCATGAGTGCTGATAACGTTACATTAACGTTTGTCACCTGTCTCAGATCAGCTGATAATAAACCTGATCAGCCGCCGTCAGTCATCAATACACAACCATCATCAAACCAATAACTAACGTTCAGACAACGTTCAAACAACATCAGATAAGTTGTACAGACTTTATGTTTCGGATTCAACGACTCTCTAATGTTAAACGTTATTTTAAAGTTAGTCAAACGTTATTTTAGTGTTAGTCTGGTGTTATATAATCATAACTGAGCGACTGTTTAAAGGTTACCGTCTGTTTAAAGAACGTGCTCTCACTGCAGACGCACTTCCTGTTGCTTCATAATGAAAGAATGAGTCATTGAAACATTTCACAGAAAAATCAGAGGAAGCTGAAATCTGTGTGTGTGTGTGTGTGTGTGTGTGTGTGTGTGTGTGTTACAGACCTTCAGACTCACTTTGTGTCAGGAAGCTGCTCGGATCAGTGAATCCCTTCTGAGGCGTCCCACAAACCTCCAGAGACGTTTATAAAAAGACACTAATTAGACTGAGAGCACTCGAGAGTCGAGAAGAAGACGTTATGGTTTATGACACAGATTCTGTTTCCTGTCCGCGACACCGAGCTCGTTATTTTAATCGTTAACAGTCAGATTAATAAACACGTGTGGTCTGTTCATGGTCTCCTCCTGATGAACACACTTTGTGTTTGTGTTGCAGTCTGAAGGCTCTGGTGTCCACAGGAGGGAAGAACGTCCAGGCGGCGTGTGACTGGTGAGAGCTGGCATACTTCCTGTGAACATGTACACGTGCTGCCCTCTGCTGGTGTTTCTTCTCTCTCACCTCTTCGGGTCTCGTCCCGTCCCTCCAGGCTCTTCTCCCACGTCGATGACCCGTTCCTGGACGACCCTCTGCCCAGAGAGTTTGTGTTGTACCTGCGACCCAGCGGGCCGCTGCTCCAGCAGCTCTCACACTTCTGGCAGCAGTCCCGCGTGTCCTGCGGCAAGAACAAGGCGCACAACATCTTCCCGCACATCACGCTGTGTCAGTTCTTCATGGTCAGTGTCGGCGTTCACGTTAGATGGAGGTCATCTCTGTGAGCGAGCGCCACCCCTCAACTTCCTGTTTTCTTGTGTTCACGCTCAGTGCGCTGACGGGAAGGTGGAGGCTCTGTCCGACGCTCTCCAGGCCACCGTGGCTACGTGGAAGTCTCGTATACCCGCGCCGCTCCCACTGGAGCTCTACACCTCCTCCACCTTCATCGGGCTCTTCGTGGAGGAGGAGGTGGCCGAGGTGCTGAAGGGGTTTGCTGCTGACTTTGCAACTGAAGCTGCAGCTAAAGCAGGTTTGAGTCCGTTTGTCTGTTCTCAGATGTGATGCAGAGCGATGCAGAGTGATGTTCTAAACGTCTGCTTGCCCTCTGCCTCCTCCTCTGTCCAGACGTTCGTGTGGAGCCTCATAAGAAGCAGCTTCACGTCACATTGGCGTATCACTTCCAGGCCGGTCACCTCCCGGTTCTGGAGAAGTTGGCCAAAAACGTGGACGTGTCGTCAGGCTGCGATTGGCTGGCTGTGCTCTTCTCGCGGGACATTCGCTTTGCAAACCACGAGGTGAGTCTCTTCTTTAAAATGCTCCTCGTCTGTTGGGTTTGGTTCTTGTCGGACCTTGGGTCAAACACGTGTCGTCTCTCTGCAGACGCTCCAGGTGATGTACCCGTACGCGCCTCAGAACGACGACGAGCTGGAGCTGGTGCCCGGAGACTTCATCTTCATGTCTGCGGTGGAGCAGAGCAGCGCCAGCGAGGGCTGGCTGTACGGCACCTCGCTGGGCACCGGCCTGTCGGGGCTCCTACCTGAGAACTACGTGAACCGGGCCGATGAGTCCGACACCTGGGTCGTCCACGGGTGAGGACACATGGAGGGACTTCTTCTGTAGCTTTGTGTTGTGTACTGCTGGTGTTTAAAGCTGTGTGTGTGTGTGTGTGTGTGTGTGTGTGTGTGTGTGTGTCCTCAGCTCTCACTCTGTTCTGAACTGTGCCTCTCCGTCGAGCTCCGGCAGCTCTGTGGCTGCTTCACTGTTTGATGGGAAGCTGAGCGACAGTCTGCTCGACAGTCTGATGGATCCTTGCAGCCTCGCCGGCATCTGTCCTCTGCAGGTACAGGCTCAGCCGCTGCTGATACACCAGTGATACACCAGTGATACATCAATGATACACCAATGATACACCAGTGATACACCAATGGTACACCAATGGTACACCAATAATGCACCAACAATACACCAACGATACATCAACGATACACCAATGATACACCAATGGTACACCAATGATACACCAATAATACACCAACAATACACCAACGATACACCAGTGATACACCAATGGTACACCAATGGTACACCAATAATGCACCAACGATACATCAACGATACATCAACGATACACCAATGATACACCAGTGATACACCAATGGTACACCAATGGTACACCAAAGATACACCAAAGATACACCAGTGATACACCAAAGATACACCAGTGATACACCAAAGATACACCAATGGTACACCAATGATACACCAATGGTACACCAAAGATACACCAAAGATACACCAGTGATACACCAATGATACACCAGTGATACACCAATGGTACACCAGTGATACACCAGTGATACACCAATGATACACCAATGATACACCAATGGTACACCAGTGATACACCAGTGATACACCAACGATACCACCACGATACCACCAACTGATTACACCACGATACACCAATGATTACACCAACCAATAATAATAATACACCAACGATACACCAATGATACACCAATGATACATCAATGATACACCAGTGTTATACACCAACGATACACTAATAATACACCACGATACACCAACGGATCACAACGATACCACCAGTTGATACACCAACGATACAACTAATATCACCAACGATACACCAACAGATACACCAACGATACACCAGTGATACACCAACGATACACTAATAATACACCAACGATAGACCAATGATACACCAACGATACACTAATAATACACCAACGATTACACCAACGATACACCAACAATACACCAACGATACACTAAAATCCCAACGATAACCAAGATACACCAGTGATACAACCAACGATACACCAACGATACACCAACATACACCAAACTAATACACCAACGATACAACCATGATACACCAACGATACACTAATAATACACCAACGACCAGAACAACACCAAATGATACACCAACGATACACCATCAACACCGATACCACCATGATACACCAACGATACACCATGATACACCAATAATACACCAACGATACACCAACGATACACCAATAATACATCAGTGATACACCAACGATACACCAACAATACATCAGTGATACACCAACGATACACCAACAATACATCAGTGATACACCAACGATACACCAATAATACATCAGTGATACACCAACAATACACCAACGATACACCAATAATACATCAATGATACATCAATAATCAGGCTCAGCAGCAGCGTGTGATGATCCTTCTTGATCTCAGGTGTCGAGGCCGATGTCTTCGTCCTCCCTGTCCAAGATGAGACTGTTTGTGTGTCGCCATGGCGAGCGGATGGACGTGGTGTTTGGGAAGCACTGGGTCGCTCAGTGCTTTGACTCCAAAGGTGAGCATGCAAACACAGGTGAATGGTACAGACTGTATGCTTCCATTGGACACACTGTGAGAGAGAGTGTGTGTGTGTGTGTGTGTGTGTGTGTGTGTGTGTGCAGGCCGATACATTCGCTCTAACCTCAACATGCCGCCCAGCCTGCCGGCGAGGAGCGGAGGTCACCGGGACTACGACAAAGATTGTCCAATTACTGTGTTTGGCTCCACCCAGGCCCGGCTTGTAGGTCAGTGCAGCGTCTCGTATAAATCAGTGTAATCCCGCTGTGGTAACTATGTTCAGCTGTACTCGAGTATTTGTTCTGATCTGTTCTGTCAGGTGAAGCTCTGTTGGAAAGCCACGCAGCAATAGACTTTGTTTACTGCTCTCCGTCTCTTCGCTGCGTTCAGACCGCTCAGCACATCCTGCAGGGTAAGACGCCGTCACCAGTGACCTCATCAGTACTCTGATTACACTGTAATACACAGTTACTGCAGCACGTCTCACCTTTCATGGAGTAGATGCACAGTGTGACCCGAGGTGTTTCCCTCACTCTGTCAGGTCTCCAGCAGGACGGAAAAACAAAGATCCGTGTGGAACCCGGATTATTCGAATGGACCAAGTGGGTGTCCGGCACGTGTCTGCCCACCTGGATCCCTCCAGCTGAGCTGGCCGCTGATAACCTGAGTGTGGACACAACATACAGGTACGCAGCAGCACCGGCACGTCTTCATCTGAGCCGCTGCTGCAGTTTACTGTGACCTGTGTGTGTCGCTCTGTCCACAGACCTCATGTTCCCATAAGCAAGTTGGCGGTGTCGGAGTCGTACGACACCTACATCAGCAGGAGCTTCCAAGTGACCCGAGAGATCCTGGCAGAGTGCAACAACCTGGGTCAGTCGCACGCCGTCTGCTTCGAGCTGCACGTTTCCAACACAAACAGCACAGAGCGCTAACGGCATGTGTGGAATGTTCTCTACCTCTTTCACACAGGAAACACGGTCCTGATCGTGGCCCATGCTTCCTCCCTCGAGGCGTGCACTCGCCAGATTCAAGGCCTCACTCCCCAAAACTCCAAGGACTTTGTCCAAGTTGTCCGAAAGGTCAGTGTGCTGCTTTTAGCTCCTCCTCGCCTCCGCCTCGTTCTTTAACGTCCGTCTCTTCTCTGTGCAGATTCCATACTTGGGTTTTTGTGCTTGTGAAGAAATGGGAGAGACCGGGGTGTGGCAGCTGGTGGACCCGCCCATCCTGCCTCTGACTCATGGACCCAACCACAGCTTCAACTGGAGGGAGATGCTCATGCAGGACTGATGAAGCTAACGTGCCCTCTTCACTTCTGAAATATTTATTTTTAACCCACACTGCTCCAAACCCGACTACCAAAAATCAAAAACTCGTGTGGCTTCCGTCAAAGACTTCAGCTCAGGATGAATGTCCGGTTTGTGTGGAGGTCACAGAGCGGGCGGAGGTCTCCGTCCACGCTCCACCAGGTGCTGCAAGAAATCTGGATGTTTCTCGATGGTTGCTGATGAATCAGGTTTTTATTCTGCCGTGAGAAGGCGTCATTGAGCTCCGTCTGTGCGGCGCCCTCCTCAGGCGGGGGGCGGTGAAGACTGCTGCCTTCTTACACACTGTGACGAGAGAGAGAGAGAGACAGAGAGAGAGACAGAGAGAGACACAGAGAGAGAGAGAGAGAGACACAGAGAGAGACAGAGAGAGAGACAGAGAGAGAGACAGAGAGAGAGAGACAGACACAGAGAGAGACAGAGAGAGACAGAGAGAGACAGACAGAGAGAGACAGAGAGACAGACAGAGCTTCTCACACGTTTCATATTTTTTAACTGTCGGATGATTTAAGCGCTTACTGCCTACTCTGATTATTTGTACTCAGAAAAATGAATAAAGCAAAGATGTTCTGAAGGCTTCTACATGTCAGTGTGTGTGTTCTGTATGAAAACATACACACCACAACACCACACACACCACAACGTCACATCACAACACCACACACACACCAAAACACCACACACACACTACAACACCACACACACACACTACAACACCGCACACACACACTACAACACCGCACACACACACTACAACACCACACACACGCCACAACGTCACATCCCGTTAACACAGTTCCCAAACTTTTCAGCCCACGACCCCCAAAAACAATGGTACCAGTGATTTCTCCAGTGAACTTTTGTTACAGTTCTGGCTAAAATCTGACATTTCTAAAAGTTTTTATTTTTTTATTTTATATTTCTGATGCTGACGGTAAACTCAGAGCTCGTGTGGGTGAATCTTTAGAGATCCACTGTGAGCTGAGGGTGGAGGTCAGAGGGTGGAGGTCTGAGGGCGGAGGTCAGAGGGTGGAGGTCAGAGGGCGGAGGTCAGAGGGTGGAGGTCAGAGGGCGGAGGTCAGAGGGTGGAGGAGCAGGTAGGACATTTCTAAAAGGTTTGATTTGATTTCTGAAAATCATCTTGCGGCCTCGCTGCTTAAAGCACAGTGCTGATTTAAATATATCTAAATATATAAAGTGACCTGATGATGACGTTAGCATTACGGCTACAGAGAGGAGCATGTCCAGCTAACGTAACAAAGCTACAGGTCGATATCTTTGTTCATGTATTATCAGTAATTATCTGTATTTATCAGTGATTTTTATAATCTCTGTATTTATCTGTAATTATCAGTATTTATCTGTATTTATCCTGTAGTTATCTGTATTTCATATTTATCAGTATTTATCTGTCCATGTTCACTGATTTAGATTTAGATTTCAGTTTTTGGGTCTGTTTACATTTCAGTGTGTCACCATCAGGAGGGAAATAATATTTATAACTGTGTTTTCATACAGGAGCCCAGAGCAGACAAACCAAACACAGAAATGTATTTACGACCTGCAGATGAAATATGTCTGTCATGCAGTTATAATGTTAGCACACACACACACACACACACACACACACACACAGTGTGTGACACAAACACTAGATGGCGCTGTTGTTTGATGACCAGTAACTTCCACAGAAACTGAGGAGCAGCTGCTGCACGTCTGTTTATTTACACTGAGACCAGTCATGGTGAATATATTGATGATTAATAGTTAATCAATATTTCTGATGCTGACAGTAAACTCAAAGCTCGTATGGATGAATCTTCAGAGATCCACTGTGAGCTCTGAGGGTGGAGGTCAGAGGGCGGAGGTCAGAGGGTGGAGGTCAGAGGGCGGAGGAGCAGGCAGCAGGTAGGAGCTGACTGACGGAGCCACCTGTCTGTAAATCACTCATGGATCCTGCTCACAGTCCGTTAGTGTTACGTGTTACGTGGGGATGAGTATTGATCAGATTGTTACGATTCGATTCCATGATCGATTCTGCTTAACGATTCGATTCTTTATCGATTCTCATTTGGGGAAAAAAAGGAAAACAAACAGCCAGACTCTCTCTCTCGTCATGGTCGTCTTCTAAATGTAATGCAGAGGCATTGGTTTAATGTGACTGTTACAGCATGTTTTACAAAGCAGCACATGGTGCTAACATGGTTGGCAGTGTGTTACGTACCAGAGTTACCTTCCATAGCGTCCGAGTTCGAAGCGTGTCAAAAACACGACATTCATTTAAAAATATTGCACGTTGTGTGCACAAATGTTTCTGCATGTTCATCGCTGTTATCTCCACTTTGCAATGATTGCAAGTCGCCCTGTTGACGTCTGTAAAATGCAGCCAAACTTTGGAGCGTTTGAACCGAGTGGGTGACATTGTTACTACTGACTGCACTGCACGTGAGAAACTTACGTAAGTTACGTGACGTAATTCGTGCTTCCTGGAATCGATAAGAGAATCGTTAAATAAACTGCCAAACGATTCCATGGGATTGAAACACACGGAACCGGTTCTCATCGATCGATTCCCATCCCTAGTTACGTGTCCGTAATGACCACCTGATGCTGTGATGAGCTTTACTGAGTCTGTGTGTGTGTTAGCTTCATGTCATGTTATTGTCCTTATAATAACACGGTTCAACAGTCAGTTTGTGTCATGAAGCTTCCTCACTGAGTTCACGTGTCCGTCATGATGAGGCTGTTTGATCCTCTGACTGAAGGAAAGGAGCTTCATCATCTCCTTCAGCAGAGGACACAGAGCATCCTTTAGGAAAGGAAAGGAGGAGATGTGAGAGTCCAAACTGTTTGGAACTGTGCCATCCAGCGTCCTGCAGATCCTCATGAAGTTCCCGTTGCTGATTCCTCAGAGATCTTTGCCATAACTTGCTAATATGTTTGTGTGTGAGTGGACAGGAGGGTGAGCGAGCATAGCAGCTAACAAACACTTCATCTGCTTCTGTGACAGCTGGACAATATTCATTATTACTGACACTCTGACTGATGATGACGTCACAGTTTGACATTTCCTGCAGCAAACAACACGGTCAGAGCGCGGGGAGGATCCAGGAAGGATCTCAGAGGAGCGTTTTGTAGTCCATCTTCTGGACTTTGTAGTTTTACCACAGATCACGTCAACAACATTCACCGTCGCTTCATGACGTAGAGTGAGAGCAGTCGACTCCTAACTCCTCATCTCCTCTCCTTCACATCTGTCCTCATCTCCTCTCCTTCACATCTGTCCTCATCTCCTCTCCTTCACATCTGTCCTCATCTCCTCTCCTTCACATCTGTCCTCATCTCCTCTCCTTCACATCTGTCCTCATCTCCTCTCCTTCACATCTGTCCTCATCTCCTCTCCTTCACATCTGTCCTCATCTCCTCTCCTTCACATCTGTCCTCATCTCCTCTCCTTCACATCTGTCCTCATCTCCTCTCCTTCACATCTGTCCTCATCTCCTCTCCTTCACATCTGTCCTCATCTCCTCTCCTTCACATCTGTCCTCATCTCCTCTCCTTCACATCTGTCCTCATCTCCTCTCCTTCACATCTGTCGTCATCTCCTCTCCTTCACATCTGTCCTCATCACCTCTCCTTCACATCTGTCGTCATCTGCTCTCCTTCACATCTGTCCTCATCTCCTCTCCTTCACATCTGTCCTCATCTCCTAGGACCTCATGTTTTGTACCCTCAGCCTCTGGCTGTACGATTGAGAATAATACCCAGAATTCAGCTGTGTTCTGATGTGGGTCAAACGTTCACTGTTTCTTTTCTTCCACTTGGGGGCAGCAGAGCGAGCTGTACAGCTGACACATGATAAAGGATGATTTCACACAAAATAACGCTCAGAGCTCGTCTCTCTGAGTCGGTCTCCATCGTCTCCTGACTGCTGCTTGGTGTTGGGCCGCGAGTTCCTCACAGCGTAGGAACACGGAGCTCTGATGGTCCTCACAGTGCAGGAACACGGAGCTCTGATGTTCCTCACGGTGCAGGAACACGGAGCTCTGATGTTCCTCAGCGTAGGAACACGGAGCTCTGATGTTCCTCAGCGTAGGAACACGGAGCTCTGATGTTCCTCACAGTGTAGGAACACGGAGCTCTGATGTTCCTCACGGTGCAGGAACACGAAGCTCTGATGTTCCTCAGCGTAGGAACACGGAGCTCTGCTTGAGCGTTCACGTGCTCTGTGTCGGATCAGTCAGCCGAGCTTCGTCCACGGCGTGCTGAAGAACCGGAGCTGCTCTGGCATCTGGAATGATTCAGCACCGTGAATAAAATGAATCGGGGATGAACGCGGTGCGTCCTCAGTGTGTTTTACATGTGTGCACACACTCTGACATTACGAGTCACCTGTCAGCTGGTCAGTGAGCAGCGTGTGATTGGCTGAGTCCACGCCGCGTGCAGATGTTGGAGCTTGGTATCGATTACAGATTCTCTGTGAACAACAGAGCCAGTCATCCGGGCCACTAATCGCTTTTGACACAGCTGTCACGAGTTAGTGAGGCCACTTCGCTTCATCTCCTCGAGTCGGGCTGAGCAGGCGTTCAGTGGGGACGGGAAGCAGATGCAGATGTCAGCCAATCACAGGCGGCGTCACAGCGAGCCAGTCGAACAGCTCAGGGCTAACGTTCCTTCAACGTTTACTGTGTTCAACAACGAAACCAAACATCTCAGCTCGCTTTGACCCCGAGAAGACGAGCGAGCGAGCAGGGGCAGTTTGAGGCCCGCGTGTTGCCGAGGGTGGAGGTGCTCCGCAGGCCCCCTCCACCCTCCACGCCCTCACCTCTTTTTATAAAACAGAAGTTTGAAACACCGTCGACGTTCTCGGCTCCTGCATGTGCTGCTGAACGCGTTAATGGGAGTCAGGGAAAGGCGGCATGTGAACAGCATCACAACATCTGTCCTGAAGATCACCAACATGAAGTCAGGACAGAAAGAAAGGACAGGCTGCAGAAACACAGAGCTGAGGCTTTCTTCTGTTCAGTCTTGGAACTGTTTGGGAGAAAGAGAGGGAGGTGCAGGGAGGAGGAGGAGGAGGAGGAGGAGGAGGAGGGAGGTGGAGTAAGGTTGGAGTCCCACATAAGGGGCAATGGCAAAGCAGCGTTTCATACTGAGCTGTCTGTGTGTGTGTGTGTGTGTCTGTTTGTGCTCGCTGGCAGTCAGCGTGCACCTGTGTGTGTGTGTGTGTGTGTGTGTGTGTGTGTGTGTGTGAGCGTCTCACATTCCAGCCGCTTGTTTATCGGAGCTGTCATGTTAGCAGCTCGTAGCAGGAGAGAAGCAGAACCGGACCGGAGCGACCCGGCAGACTCCAAACAACAAAAGAGAAAGTGGAGCAGAGGAAATGTGTGTGTGTGTGTGTGTGTGTGTGTGTGTGTGTGTGTGAGTTTGTGCCTCCATCTTGAGACGAAAGAAAATCTGAGGAACAAACTTAGAGAGCAGCAACGGAGGACGGACACCAGCAGAGACGGTGAGAGACAAACTGCTCAAGTTTTCAGTTTGTAACACTGTGTGTGTGTGTGTGTGTGTGTGTGTGTGTGTGTGCACGCACATGAGGGGGCGTGTGTTGTGTTTGTTGAACCTCATGAAGTGTTGCTGCTCTGTGCTTCGTCTCTGGATCAGACTCAGCTTCTCTGAGTTTGTCTGTTTTGTCTTGTTCAGACATCTCACATAACACACACACATGCACACACACACACACACACACACACACACACACACACACACACACAGGAAGCAACAGGACAGACTGATGTCACCTGTAGCACCTTTAACTCTCAGTATGAACTGCTCGTCAGCGTGCAGTCATGTTGTTTGATTGTTGGACTTGTTGTGAAGTGTGTGAGGTGTGTGTAGCAGGAGGACGGTGTGGAGGTGGTGGAGGTGGTGGAGGTGGTGGAGGTGGTGGAGGAGGTGGAGGCTCATGCATGGCGCTGAGCCTGATGATGCAATAGGGAGCAGTTTGTGGTTAATAGCTAGCCTGATGGCTAACAGCTAACAGTGTGGCTCTGAACAAAGAAGTGAACGGACAGATGTGTCAGGTCGGTTTAAACCTGAAAACATGGATCAGAACCAACAAAGTCCAGTCAGAGCAGTGAAGGATGAAGCTGGTTTGAGGATCCAAACCAGAACCAGGTCTTAAAAACGTCAACACGAGCGACTCAGCGACTCTTTTTACCAAAAATATCATGAGAACCCAAAACCCGACCCAGACCAGATGTGTTTGGAAAGATCCAGAATCATCTGTGTGACACCAGGAGAGCATTAGAACGTCATCATTCATTCTGGACATGAGGACGAGGCCAGATCAGTGTTAGCATTCATTCAGAGTCATTGATGCTGGACGGACTGAACAGAATTCATCCTGATCAGTCACTGAACAGTGACGCTGGCTAATATCAGCTCTGTTGGTCTGATCTCTGACACATCGCAGCATCGACATGATGTTCACAGCTTCAGATAACCGGTTCGTTTTTTAGACTCTATCAGACCAACAGAAACGTTTGGAAACACTTTATCAGGATGATCCTGCAGTTCACGTTTAGTTTGTTCTCACACTCTGTAAGTTTCTTTCTAAACTATAAATGCTGTCAATGATAATGTCTGACGGACATTATTACTGACTCTGCAGCAGCACAGAGACTTTAAAGTCAGTTAAAGGCAGCTTGAGGTTGCCGAGCAACCAGGGTCAGCTGCAGGTCAGAGCAATTAACTGCAGCTGTGCTCTGTCCGTGTGTGAGTGACTGCTGAGAGACACAGAAAATCTCTAAATGAAGCCCCTCCAACTAGTGGACACTAATGCCAAACGGTAGGTGGTATCAAAAAGCCCAAATGACCGTGAGCATCTTCATCTTGTCGACCATGTGAATGCTGAATTTCAGTGTGTGAAGTTAAAAAATGTGACCTGGGGAGAGAGAGAAAGAACAGGTGCCCCGTGCTCCTTTGGGAAATTTCTCCTCTCCAGTTTACATGGGAGTAGATGGGGCTGTCGGTGGGTGATCCTGGCGCATCAGTGCGTCTCCCGCCAAAACTATAAGTCTGACAGCTTCAGCAGTGATATCGCTGCGTAGCCCACGAGTTTTCCTACGTTTCTATGTAGAAATGATTTCTGTAGAGTGACATTTGTGGCCACGAGAGCCGTTTGCAAATGTATTTTTTGACAAATGTTTGTCTCCCTTTCCACTCTAGCTCTGGAACATTCTACCAATACACACCCATTGTAAATGTTGGTGTGGTTTTTGGTGATTTTTGGCAAAACCGTTTGGTGAAACTTTTCAAAAACTCACAGCACAGCATTCATGGCCGAGCCAGTCGTTGTGATACCTTTTTTGTGTTTGTGCGACCAAAACTGAGGGAGGAGCAGCGTGCTGAATACGTCAGAATAATCAGTATGACTCAGTTAGTTTCAGATCATGATGTTTTGGGGCGACCGTTGACGTCCAGTGTTTGTTGGTTTTTTAGTTGTGAGTTTTGATGAAATCCTGCAGGACCAGATGAAAACAGAGACCATCACCATGTTCAGTGATCAGTTGGCTGAAGGTGGGAAAGTGTGTGTCGTGTGTGATGCTCATTTAAAACACACATCGATCAGAAATTGAGCGTTTTGTTCAGGATGAACGTCAGGAATGATTTACAGAAAAGTGTTGGGGGGTTGTTGCATGTTTCAGCCGTTGCATGCTTCACATTCTTAACTGCTGACCTCTTTGGAAAATAACAACAGCCGGGCTTGAAGGTCACACTGCCGCGGTCAGAACCAAAAGCTGAACGCCTCGAAATGTTCCGTTCAGTAATTATCGTCTGCCAGGAGAAATAAATACAGTGACGAAGAAAACATCAAATCATGATGAATGATGGAAGCGTTTAATTATACCACACAGCTCGGCTCAGTATTTAAGCATGTTAGTCAATCACTGATATTTGTTTTACTGTGACGTGGCGACAGTGGCGGGAGAATCTGAAGCACAGAGGTCGCCGTCATTGGGCCCGAACAGTTCAGAGTAATAACTGAACAAACCCAACGACATCAGAGCCACTGAAAACCATGACATGAAACCAAACAGGAGCTCGGTGCTTTTTAAAAACGTATTTTAATCTTCCGTGAAGTTTGTAAATGACATATTTAATCCGTGTTCGTCAAACGTTTCCCACCGTGTCTCCTGTTCTCTGATCCGCAGGAACATGACGACGTATTCAATTTGAAATCTATAATCTGTGATGAATCAGCGTTAATGACAGCTGATAGAACATGACGACAGTGTAACGTGCACGAGAAACGCAGTCACTGATCTGATACGAAACATTTTATTTATCATCAACTTGTTCTGAGTGAAGAAACTTTATCAGGCCATCGTCCGTCTGACGCTCGTGTTGGTCACGTATAGATTTTTTTATGAGGAAAGAATCCAGTCCAGGTGACCAGTCTGAACCTGCTCCATCTTTCCATCTTTCCATCTTTCTTTCTTTCTTTCTTTCTTTCTTTCTTTCTTTCTTTCTTTCTTTCTTTCTTTCTTTAACTCCAGACCACGCGCTCGCTGTCGGCTGTAAAATACAGCCTTGCTGCTTCCTCTCTTCCTCCTCTCTCTCTCTCTCTCTTTGTCCTTTTGACCTCCTCTCATCTCTTTTCTGTCCCTCCATCTTTTCCCCGTTCTGTCTCCTCCTTTATTGAACTTGATGAGAGATCGATGGACTCCCCTGTGATCTTACACTTCTGTCTTTAATACTGTGTGTGATGAAATGTTGCTTGCTTTGTTCCTGAAACCCCCATCGACAGCGTGCACATAACTAATGCAGAATATATGAAAATGATCCAGCTTATTTTATCTTAGCACAAAGCTCTGCATGTCCGTCCATGACAGATCAGCAGATTTGAGATCAGCTCTCCATCTCTGATTCTCAGGAATCGTTATCAAATGTCTCGTGAGCTCCACATTTTATTAATAATAATAAGAGGACAGCAGCTTGAACATGCTCACTGAGCGCCATGCCTCCACATCAGCCTGAGGTCTCTCGGCCCTGCAGGGCCTCACATGTCGTGTCAGTCCCAGTAACCTGGTGGCTGCTTCTAAGAAATCTGGCTATTGACCAGAGAGCCGGACCAAAATAAACAACGTACTGCGAGAGGATTAAGAGTGTTGGAGAGCTTCTAAAATTACAGCCTTCAGAACATATCCAGATGTTGCCTTCCTGATCCTCCTCAGGTAACACGTGACGTGCGGCCCACTTTAGGGCGCCGCAGGGTGGCCCAGCTGGTGCAGAGACCGACGATCTCAGCGTGGAGCCGGCTCGGTGTCGGCAGCAGATCCCATCCTGAGCCGGCGTTCATCAACTGTAACTCATTTACCAAATCTTTGACTGCAGGTTATAGAAATGTGTGCGGCCTCCAAGAAGCTGAACCAATCAGCTTGCTTTGTTTGGGATGAGGTCACACATGGTTAATGCTGCTTTGGGTTGTGGTTGGAGTTTGTGTGCTAATCCTGAAGGAGGAGTGTGTGGAGATTATTTTCTGGACCTGAAGATGCTTCACCCATCGCTGTGAAGTGGACGTAGTCTCTGTGCCTCAGTGTGGTGACTCTGGCTGATCGCATCTCTTTCGCCTCCCGGCTAATCTAAAGATCGACAAAGACGTGGATCATCGGTGGAATTGTCTCAGGTCCACAGATGATCCACGTCTTTGCAGATATTTAGATTAGAGGCAGGTCTGACGACATGGAGACGAGCAGAGCGACCATACTGAGCTTCATACAGGTCCTCACAAACCCGCGGTGGACGTCACACATACGCCGTCCAAAGTGTTGGTAGCTGAGTTGCATTGTGGGGAGAGACGGTATCTGGTACAAGTGCTACTGAAACCAGTGAGGACGGCTCCAGTCTGTTGTGTTAGTCTTTTCCTTTCCACGGTGAACTGATGGTGGGGTTGGTTGTATGGAGCATCCTTTAACCCTGAGGTGTATCCACGGTATCTGGTGTAGAAATGAGTGTTAATATGTCTATAGACCACGCTGATCAGTGATCAATATAAACCAAAGCCGAGTCCTGCTGGGACCGGACTAGGCAACTTCGAATCCTGTCCAGTCTCTGCAGAGTCCTGTCCTGTTCATCTTTACAGTCCGGTGGTCTTAGATTCGTCCCCTCATCCTCCTGTCGAGGAGTAAGCCTCTGCATGGTGGGCTGAATCAGCACCATGAGTGGAAATATACGGACCTCTGGGCCAGAGAACAGACATCACATCTGCTTCCAGAACCTGCTGAGTGTGCGTTTTCAAAGTTTCTCCTCATCCGTGAAGATTTCCTGCTTCACTTTCAAATGCATCATTTCTGAACGTGTTTGTGTCTGAAGATACGTCAGCGTGAACATCGTACAACATCACAAACTGAATCACACTGATGATAAACTGTGAGGTGCATGCTGTGGTCTGACAGGAGTACCTGGGTGAAGCACACCTCCACCTTCCATGCATGACTCCACATCACGCATTTAGGTGAAGAGCCAACGCCCCAAATTTACTCGACGTCACTGGAGGGTTAATAATGTGATGAAAGTGATTCATTAACCAGGCGGAGGTGAAATTCATAATATATGTGTGTATATATATATATATATGTATGTATGTATGTATGTATGTATGTATATATGTATGTATGTATATATTATCCTCTGTGTGCTGATTCCCAGCAGGGTCAGACAGACAAAGTGCAGCATCGAGCTAACTGCAGAAACAGCTTTAGATTGCTCAGCGATGAGCATCAGATGAACGTGATGAAATTTGGGACATTTAGTTATTTAAAACTTCAAACATTCCCATGAGCCTCAGCTCTCCTTGTGCACCGTGTTCTGTCTGAGCCGCCTCATGTCTCCTCACATCAGTGTGAGCTGCTGCTTTGATTCGAACATGCTGCGTGCACGCTTTGACTTCCATCTTTCATCCTCGTCATATTTGATAAAGTATCTTCTCCATCGTTGGCTGCACGGTTGGTGGGTTGGCTTGGCTCTGGGTTGCTGTGACGTGCAGTGACGTGCACGCAGATGATGCAGGTTGAAGTGAAGCAGAGCTTCCATTGAACAGAGCCACTCTGTGCCTGATCGTTCAGATTTGCATGTAATTGGCTGCAGCTGCTGCAGCTCGCCGCCTCGTGCTGCAGGACAAATCTCAGTTAATGTTTCCCCGTTCATCTCAGCGTGTTTGTCTGCATCATGCTTTTTTCACCACACATGTAAACAAACACACACACACACACACACATGCACACTGTAGCTAACAGCAGTGAATGAACAGGGCCACCTGGTTCCTGTGTGTTTCACAGAGCTTTACTTTCAGGGCGAGTCTCTGCTACTTAGTTAAACAAAGGGCCTCCGTGTTGGTCCTCTAGATAAACACACTTTCCTGAGAAAACACGGACACGGTTACACTTTAACCTGCGCGGGGAGGCCGCGGCTACATCCTCCTGGACAGTTTAGGTCAGACTGGGCTATAGTTCAGACCCGCAGCGAGAATCATGCGCTGCACGTGAAACCATGCTGGCTTGTCAAACAATGGAGCCTTTGACAGCCGGGCCCCCCTCCCCGGTCCACATACAGTCGGAGCACTGTCTCTCTGGGGCTTGGGTGTCACTCCCCATCTCTGTTGTGCTCCCCTGGAGCTGACCAGCTGGCTTCTGGGCTCTGAGGCTGTGAGAGCAGCAGCACAGAGGAGTCACAGTCAAAGTTCAGCCCAGATTAGCCGAGCTATTCCTGCACGAATAGACCCGACGAGCACGGCCACTGGAGACGAGGCTGAACCCGACCAGAGCCCAGATTAACTGAGGGTAATCTCAGCTCTGGTCTGGGCCTTCTTGGTCCTGCTCGGTCGGAAACTTCCTGAAGAGACAACATGTGTAGTATCTGAATTATGAGCTCGCTGCAATGAGACATGAAGCAATGAAGCGATCTGTGCGTTAAGTTTGTGTCACAGAACAAACTGCTGAACGCCTGAAACACACACGATCACATCGAGTGAATAATCCACATGAAATACTTTCTGTACATCAATGATATCTTTCATTCTTTTGGCCGTCGTGATCGTGATATGCTTTTATTATTTGCACAGCAGTCAAACAGCAGAATGAAGTGCAGGCTCAGGTGCAGTCACGTGTTTCCTCGGGATCTGGTGCAGGTGAAACAGGTGAGAGTCTGTCACTGAGCAAACAGACCGGATCCTGTTCCCGTGCTCGGAGCCTGAAGGGTTAAATCTGGACACTTTCAGCATTTGAAACAAAGAATAAAGGATTCTTATCTGTGCGCTCTGCCTGGATGATGAACATAAATACAAGCGCTGAGTGTTATCTGATGGTGTAGTTATGTGGAGCTGCCACCTCCCCCCGGCACAGCAGCAGTCGTGTAAACAGACAGCGCTCTGGAGGAATGCTGGACTCTGTGACCTCCCGCCCCGAGTGCTGTTACAGTGCAACGAGTTCAGCCCGCCCCACGCTGCGCCTCCCCAAAGCTCCGCCTCACCCTGCCCCAGCCTGAGGCCCCACGGGGTGGAAAAAACACACACACCTCCCTCTGAGCCAGCAGCACGGCCTCCTCACGTACACGAAACACAGACACAGTACAGACAGACGGACGGACCCGGCCTTCCTCTACCACAGCTGTCAGAGTTCTCTGAGTTCCAGCAGCTTGTCCCTGTCGTCATGTGAAGATCTTAATTCAGCAGCTCCACCCGTCCTCCACCTGAGCTGCACATGAAAACACCCTGACACTGAGTCTTTCCTCTCCGTCAGTCCCTGCTCCGAGTTTCCCGTCCTCTGCCGACGCGCTCGCAGTCTGCTGGAGGTTTTTAGGAACAAAGGACGAGCTCCATGTTTTCTGAGGAGACACACTCACACACTCAGAGGCTCGCAGCGCCCCCTGCTGGACAGCAGGCAGAGGGCAGGGCAGGTGTGTGTGCTCAGGAGGTCACACACACATCTGATCACACTCATCATCATCATCATCATCATCATCATCATCATCATCATCAGGTAGATTTCAAACAAAGACTGACGGTAAACCAAACACTGCACACACACACACACCCGTGCATCACTTGTGCACACAATTAAAAATGTGGATGTGCACACACATACACACACACACACACACACACGTGCAGACACACAATCAGCATTAGCCGCCGTTGTCTGAGGAAACGAGGAGCTGTCTGGTGCCATAGCAACCAATGCGGATATCCCACCCTCCCAGAGAAAGAGAGGAAGAAAAAAAGAGAAGTGGTGATGACAGTTTGACAAGAAGACCCTAATGAGATGAAGAGTCTGTCTGTCTGCCTGTCTGTCTGTCTGCCTGCCTGCCTGTCTGCCTGTCTGTCTGCCTGTCTATCTGTCTGTCTGTCTGTCTGCCTGCCTGCCTGCCTGTCTGTCTGCCTGTCTGTCTGTCACAGTGAGACTAAATGAGGAAGTGGAAGCATCAAAGTGTGGCGTTGGCGTTGGCGTCGGGGAATCCGAGTTTAAAAACCGTAAATGTGAGTGAGGCGAGGAGGGAGCAGACGGAGTGATGAGGCAGAGGAGGAGAAATGGAACAAGGCAAGAAGAAAGACAAAACACACACACACACACACACACACACACTCTGCCGCAGTCTGCATCAGCCAGCCGCCGCTCACTGCCGTGACTCCCGTTTGAACCACAGTCTCAGTGTAATTCTGTTATTCTGGCCCATATTCCAGGTTACATAACACTCGCAGCCAAATCCTGACCTCAATCTGCGAAACACACACACACACACACACACACACACTCACACACACTCCTGTTGTGATATAAATGTGTGTGTGGAGCACGCCACAAAGGAAAACACCGCCAGGCGTGAGCGTCACTGTCAGGCGGAGTGATGCTGAGGGTTCTGTTCTGTCTCTGCAGGCCGTGAACTCGGAGGTCACGTTTCCATCGGTGACTTCAGTCTCACTTCCTGTGCTGGCCTGCAGGTGGAGGTCACACCCACCCCTGCTGAGCACCATCACACACCTCCACACCACCTCACTGTCTGACCATCTCACTGTCTCACCACCTCACTGTCTCACCACCTCACTGTCACTCCTCTGTCAGGTTGGTGTGACGTGACAGTCGCACTTGCTGACGGTCACTTCACCTCAGCGTCTCGCCGCGTGTGTGTGTGTGTGTGTGTGTGAGTGTGTGTGTGTGTGTGAGTGTGTGTGTGTGTGCGTGTGTGTGTGTGTGTGTGTGTGTGTGTCTGAGTCTGAATGGGAAGTTGTGACTTTGCCTCGTGTGTCCTCACATGACCCAGTTTGAGGTTCAGCTCAGGTGTGTGTGCTGGCTGCACTCTGTGAATGAAGCTGCACCTTGCATAGTGATCCCGGAGCTGCTCCACTGTCCTCCTTCTGTTACCTGACGTGGCCCGGTCCTCCTCCCCCGGTCCTCCTCCCCTGGTCCTCCTCCCCCCTTCAGGAGCGCAGCCCCCACCTGATGCACCACACATCTGTTTGCCCACTCATCTAGCGCCACGGCTTCGGGAGGTGGGTGGTCGGCGGTGGGGGTGAAGTGGTGTCGGAGCAGCAGCCAATCGCGCTCCTTCATCCTGACAGCACTGAAGTGAGTTGACACGTGTTGGACCAATCACAGAGCACTGCAGCAAAGAAAGCAGCAGTAGTAAAAGAGCAGAGTAAATACAGTGAGCCGGCTCTGCGTGAGTTCTGATCGATAACACAGTGATTGTTGGTCGGTACCTGCACATGTTCTATAGTCTGATTCAGAACCAGCACCGCCTCCGTCACCTCCTTACTCTTGACAATAATCTCTAACATGGAGGCTGACCCCGCCACCTCTGCCCCCCGCTGAGAAAAGACAAAGACAGTTATCAGAGGGGACGTTCGTCTCCGTCACTGTGTTCTTCCTTTGAATGCCCCTCGCCTCACTGTGCTCTCAAACACAGTCTTATGATTGTCTGACAGCCGTGCATTCATTCAAGGTCAGTGCAGCAGTGACCAGAGGCTGAGACAGAAGAATGGACTTTCTGGGGCATAGTGAGAGGAGCCGGTCTCCTTCTGACCCACAACGGAGCCGTGAACCTCCGCTCGTCCCGTTAGAGACGTTACTGTAAGCGGCTCCTTGTTACCGTGACGACTCCGTCCAGGCTCAAAGAATCAATCCGCGATCAGGGAAAAACACGAACATCACCTCTGTGACACAGCGTGGCTGTAATGTCTGAACATCTGCACACACACACACACACACACACACACACACACAGACATACACAGACAGACACACACATTGACACAGAGACACACACACACACATACACACAGACAGACACACACACACACAGACACACAAACACACACACACACAGACAGACACACAGCAGTGTCCAGCGAGCAGAGGACGTCTCTATCAGAATGCGTCCATAGACTGTCTAAAACCTGGACATAGTCTCCATGACGACACCCACCTGTCAGTCAAAGCGTCCACGCTCTTAATCCTGCATAACTTTAAGCCTTAATATAATGTGAACAGGTGAGTTGTATATAAATTCACCCTCAGTACAGTTGTCATGAACGGGGAAATTAGCTACAGAGACCAAAACTGTTTTTTGTACCAGGCTGTAAACATGTTTATTTCTGCTGTGAAGTTGGACATTTGGACATGGGGACTTATGGAGACTGACTCACTTCTGGAGCCAGCCTCAAGTGGACGTTAGAGGAACTGCAGGTTGTGTTTCCCTTCACAGAGGCTGATGCTGTTGATATAATTCAGAGAAAAGTTGTGGCATATTTCTGTCAGGTTGATGTTTCAGCAGCTCTGGAGTGAATCTATACGTCAAAGAATATTTAAGACGTGACAACACGTAACATGACACGAGCATCATCACAACATTATGAAGACATGACGTACAGGTTCAGGTCACGTGATCAGAGCCAGCAGCTGCATGCATGTCGCGCTCTAAAGAGGCTGTGGTCTGTCTGCTGTGGCTCGATGGTGGTGGACACATGATGCATCATATTCACAGTGCAGGTCGATCTCAGCTGAAGCTGCTCCCATCGTTAATGTGAACTGCAGTTTGATTAACGAGCTCACACTTCAGTGCTGTGTGTTATCAGCATCATACGTCAGTCAGAGATTTCAGTGCTGGAATCAAAGTGCAGGTCACAGTTATTAATAATATGTCGTCCACACGCAGGTTAAACATGTTTCAGTATTTCATTCTAGTAAAATCACACAGCAAAAAAAATATAATCCAGGCATGTTAAAGGTGTGAGGCTGCAGATCTCACCATCTGAAGGCCCCTCGCCTCACCACACCCCGACAAACGTGTAGCAGAGAAACTACAGGCGGCTCTGAAACTCGCTCTGTCGTCCTCTGTTCTGTGTCGTACTCGACGGTTGTTTAAACTCATAATTCATATTTTCCATCAGCTGACTGTGGAGATGTTGACGTGAGGGAGGTGAGGCTGATGTTAGCCACACGCAATGAGTCGTTAGGAGCATAGGTCCATAATTAATTATAATTATTGAAAACTTCATAATAATTATTGAAAACTTCATAATAATTAATTATAACTTCATAATAATCTTCTTTCCCTGCACATCGTGCCTTTCTGTCGGTAAACTTCTAAATGTTTCCATGTTGTTCAAACATCGCTCAGATTCTTCCTGATTTTTGTTTTTACCATGACAGGAATGTTTCCTGTCACACACACACACACACACACAGACACACACACACAGACACACACTGCAGTTGACGACACTTCTTCGTTTTTTGCTGCATCACAGTTGATGAATCTTCTGAATTCATTCATTTAATGTTCGAGGATGAAAAATCAGCATCATGATGCAGCTCTGTGTGTGTGTGTGTGTGTGTGAGAGTGTGTGTCTGTGTCTGTCTGTGTCTGTGTGTGTGTGTGTGTGTGTGTGTGTCTTTGTGTGTGTGTGTGTGTGTGTGTCTGTGTGTCTGTGTGTGTGTGTGTGTGTGTGTGTAGAGCATATGATTCAGGATGAGTTGACTTGTTGATGTGGCTGAATGACCAGTTTTGTTTCGTGTGTTCACCACAAGTGAAAGTGGAGCTGAGTCATCAGACAAACACAGACACAATAGTACAGGAAACAGTGTCTACACACACACACACACACACACACACACACACACACACACACACTGACACACTGATTTTTCTTGCTCATCAGTGTTTTTTCTTTGAGTCAGTCCAATGGCATCAGACTGACACACCCAACAGAACCGTCTGATTTGGTCCCGTTTGGACCAGCGGTTCTGTAGAGAGAGTGCTGAGTCACAGATGAAGTGCGGAGTCACAGATGAAGTGCTGAGTCACAGATGAAGCGAGTCCAGATGAATGCTGAGTCAAGAAGTGCTGACCTGCAGCAGCTTCAGACTTTCAGATTTTTATTGATCCATTTTTAATCGTGTTCTAAAATGTTACTGTGATTATTGAACAGTCCGGTCTGTGTGAGTGTGTGTGTGAGTGTGTGGTGTGTGAGTGTGTGTGTGTGGAGTCCTCGTTGGATACAATCAGACATTTTGTTGGGATGTTCAGAGTTTAGCAAATGTCGTGGAATGTTTGAGCCAACAAACTTTTTGCTTCGTTAAACTAATTATGAATCAAGTCTCTTTATCCACGTGTGTAACATATGATCTCAAAGAACGATGACTGACCAATCACAGCGAGGACAGACTGAAGCAGAGCGTCTCGTGTGGACAGACTGGAGCAGAGTGTCTCGGAGGACAGACTGAAGCAGAGCGTCTCGTGAGGACAGAACTGAAGCAGAGCGTCTCGTGTGACAGACTGAAGCAGAGCGTCTCGTGAGGACAGACTGAAGACAGACGTCTCGTGAGGACAGACTGAAGCAGAGCGTCTCGGTGTGGACAGGACGAAGCAGAGCGTCTCCTCGTGAGGACAGACTGAAGCAGAGCGTCCACCCACTGACACACACACACAGACACTGACACACACACACACACACACTCACACACACACTGACACTCACACTCACACACACACACACACTGACACACACTCACACACACACTGACACACACTCACACACACACACACACACACACACTGATTTTTCTTGCTCATAACAAGTTTTTTTTTCTTTGAGTCATGTCTCAGATGGCATCGGACTGACACACCCAACAGAACCGTCTGATTTGTCCCGTTTGGACTCAGCGGTTCTGTAGAGAGACGTGCTGAGTCACAGATGAAGTGCTGAGTCACAGATGAAGTGCTGAGTCACAGATGAAGCGCTGACCTGCAGCAGCTTCAGACTTTTTCAGATTTTATTGATCCATTTTTAATCGTGTTCTAAAATGTTACTGTGATTGTTGAACAGTCCGGTCTGAGTGTGTGTGTGTGAGTGTGTGTGTGTGTGTGAGTGTGTGTCTTTGTGTGTGTGTCCTCGTTGGACAGAATCAGACATTTTGTTGGATGTTCAGATTTTAGCATCTCGTGGAACGTTTGAGCCAAACAAACTTTTATCTTCGTTAAACTAATTATGAATCAAGTCTCTTTATCCACGTGTGTAACATTATGATGTCAAAGAACGATGACTGACCAATCACAGCGAGGACAGACTGGAGCAGAGCGTCTCGTGAGGACAGACTGGAGCAGAGCGTCTCGTGAGGACAGACTGGAGCAGAGCGTCTCGTGAGGACAGACTGAAGCAGAGCGTCTCGTGTGGACAGACTGGAGCAGAGCGTCTCGTGTGGACAGACTGAAGCAGAGCGTCTCGTGTGACAGAACTTATTGGCTGAAGTCTAAGTTTGTGCCATGACTCCACCTCTGTGCTGATGTAGATCTGCAGCTCTGCTGTTCATTGATGATGATGCAGTCACCTGTCAGTCAGTGAACTGTGTCTGTGTGATGTTTGGCATTTTCCAAACTCTGTTAAAATGACTCAGCTTCAGCCGAGCGGCGTCCGGGATGAAGAAGGGGACGCGGCGTCACCACAGACTGGAGGCGCTGCAGGGACGCCGTGTCCATGACATCAGCCTCAGGACCAAGACCAAGGAGGTTTTCCAGCCTGGATCTGGGCTGGGCGAGGAGGAGGCAGCCGGTGTCAGTCTAACACTGCATGTGGAGCGGCTCCGGAGCAACAGCGTACTCTGCGTCCGCCAGCTTACATAGATCCGTCTGTGATGCACACCGAGCGTCACGAGAACGCACGAGATCTCGTGAATCCACACGGCTGTAGTCTCTCTGACTCCTGCAGTCACATTCCACGCATCTTTTTTCTGGTGTCCTTATAAAAATATGTGAAGTGTCATCAATGACAGGCTGATTATGGACCTCCAGAATTAACGTCTCCTCATCCATCGATGGGGTGAAAACACACCTGAAAACCTCTCACCTGTTGACTTCCGGTCGGCCCCGCCCATTATGATCCGCGGTGAACACAGAGTATTTTATTTCAAAAATCAACCCGGGTTTTATTTTGTATTTTGTAGTGCTGAATTTATGCTCCGTGCTCCGGCGTCCGTGAACAACAGAAGCTCTGCGTATGTGTTGCGGAGGCCTGCCGGACACATTGACTAACATTGAAATGGATCGGCTCTGCGGCCGCGGTGGAGCCGGTCCACATGCAGTGTGTTTTAGGGGTAACAGTGAGTCCAGCAGCCTAACTGAGGTGGTTTACCTGCCGGGTTTGGCTCCTGCCGTCCCGGGCTGAGTCACTTAGCTTCACGGCTGACAAATGATTTATCTCTGAGCTGATGGATTCTTTTTTTTTTTTTTTAGATTTTTCTTTTTGGCGTTTTCAAGCTTTATTTTGACAGAGACAGCTGAAGAGTGACAGGAATGTGGAGAGAGAGACGAGAAACCACATGCAGGTCGGATTCAAACCTGGACTGGGCCTTCACACACTGACAGCATGACGAGAGGGAACGAATGTCTCTGAAATCATATTCATACAGCCTGTAGCCTCTGAGCAGCACGTCTGTGACTGACGATTAATATCTTACATGAGCGTGAAACGTGATCAGGATCCATCGTATCAGCGGCAGAGCGTTTCTGTTTCACAGGTTCTAACAGTCGGTGATGATGATGTGGGATGTTTGGATCTGTGTGGACAGCAGGGCTCTGCTTCTCCTGCTTCTGCTTCCCTCAGTGTCATTCTTCCGTACAGGTGCAGGCACACTGACACGGCATGATCGCTCTTAATTCACGGCACATTTGTTAAATTGTGAAAACTTGAATCAAATGTGTATTTTTGTCCCGATGAACCGAGTCGACACCGGGCCGGCCTCTCTCTGGAGCTGGCATGAGTCTGAGGCCAAGCGCACCATTAACTGGGGAATTAGAAACCCTGAGAAGTTGTTAATCACCACAGTCATTCACATTCCACACAGACTCTACTCCGCTCAGGACCTCTATGGGCCGGGGATGGGGCATGTTCTGGGGGGGGCTGGGCTCATGCTATTGGACCCGATGGTCTTTAATTAGAGGGAGAGCTTGGCAGGGACTGATGGAGGAGAAAGGCTCTCAGGATGTGAGTCCAGGGTGAGAGGGTTCACACACAAAACACTGGCTTTTCATCACCGCATGACTCACTCAGTGTGTGTGTAGAGTGTTGGATGTGTGTGTGTGTGTGTGTGTGTGTGCGCATGAAGCAGAGAAAGTGAGAAAATGTGTGTGTTGGTACTGTATGCTTGTGTGTGTGTGTGTGCACGTCTTCCTTACCTCACTGCTCAGGCATTCCAGTAGAGAAAGTGGTGTGAAGAGAAAGAGCGGCCCTCACAGTGCGGGTATTCATGGATCTGGCCCCCGTGGGTCGGTGCGGGGCTCCAGTGTTCACAGACAAAGCCTCTCCAGCAGGACCCAGACACACTCACACAGAAAGGAGAGGAGAGGGGGAGACAAGGTAACAAGGGGGGAGAAAGCAGAGAAGGGGGTAATGGGAGACGCTCTGTGGGGCAGAATGCAGGTGTGATGGGCCGTCATCTAAACCTGCACCGACAGAACCGGCGCCGCTCTGAGTGTGGAGAACAAAGATGAACTGCACTTTAAGAAAATGCCACATTTGAAGACACTTGCAGGCCACCTTTATTCTCTCTTTTTTTGCTGGCGGACTCCATAAATCTCTCCGACTCTCCTCCTGGTGAAGGAGGAGAGCTCCGCCTCTCTTTTTTACAGCAGCCAATCCCGGCGCTCTCTCCTCCGGCTCCCTCCAGCATTCAGCCAGCAGCTCGAGCTCTTTGGATTCCATGAGAGTTTCTTCCACTTGGCCGTCCCGTCACTGTTCCCCCTGCCTGGCCCCTTCCCTAGATCGGGTAGCCTGGTTCACTGTGTCCTTAAACAACCCGTGTGCATGTACAGGAAAGGGGCCCCGAAGTGGGGAGGCCCATCTCTGATCCGATCCTCAGTTTGTGGAGAGACAGACTCGTACTGGAAAACCTCCTCGCTGACTCTCCTTTACTGATGTACATGTAATTAACACAGTCACGTCAGTGCTGTCTGTATGAACAGTGTGTGTGTGTGTGTGTGTGGGTGTGTTTCATTTATTTCATGCAGGTCATCAGAATCCTCGTCACTGTTTGAATCACGGAGCCGGCTCCATGAACAGACGAGCTCCGTGATGACTCGGCTGGATTCAGTTTGTGTTTGAGAACATGAATGTAGATTCATACAGAAACAAAACGATGGAGCGTCTGTCTGCTTTAAGCTGGATGGATGGGTGGATGCCACCTGATGTGTGTGTCCTGAGCGATGATGTCCATCATGAGTTTATTGTCTGCATAAACTCGATGATTATTATTCATAATTAACGAGACTTTAAGTTGACGATGACCTGGTCCAGATATTTGGAGGCACGAGCTTCATATTTTAAAGCTCCTGCTTTATGAGCTTCCTCCGTAACGTCTCTGCAGCCAGCGTGTGCAGGGATAAATGTAAAAATAGATTTTACTTATAAAAAGAAAAGAAAGCAGTATATGGTGAAACTAACGCAGCAGATTGAACTGCTCCTAATTTATCTGACGGTGAAAACAATCATTTCTTTAATAAAAAAAACAGACATTTAGTTTGAGCTGGATTTGATCCGCTGTGTGAGAGTGATGCTGAATATATTCAGATTATATTCAGTTCATAGTAAAATATAAATCAAATAGATCCAGATAACGATACCTATCACAATACAGAGATCTGTAAATTCAATGAATGAATTTATGGATTTCCTGATTTAATGTTTTTGTATTTATATCTTCTGTCTCATGAAGCATGATGTTTTTATTGTTTGACTGTAACCGTGTGATCAAGTTGATCTTATATTATATATATTAATATTTCTTATGACATTACACCATCATCTGCAGCAGCCGTGACCTCCGTGATTCCTCGTTAACGTCTCGTTCTGTTTGACGTTGGTTAGAGGTTTGTGGCGTGCCGTGCCTCTTCCTCTTTCTATGTGAGTCCATCAGTGTCAGTTCAGGCTGAAGTCCGCGTGCTGTGAGGACCCGGATGGTTTCACGCAGAGCGGTCCAAACACTTGTTGGACACTCAGCGCCATTTTGTCTCCGTTGCTGAAGGGGAGGGGGCCCCAGCATTGGGAAAATGGCGGCCGAGGAAGCTGCTGGAGCTGCAGAGGTCGAGGTGAAAACCTCCGTAAGTTCTGATTCTGTTTTATTTTTAGATTTTATTTTTTCATGCTCCACGTCAGCACACAGCAGTGCAGCATCCGTAACGTTCAAATGACGATCGTCACGAGATGAACGCCTGGATTAAATTTAAGTTTGACCGCTGTGATCAGCGTCACATCCGGCTGTTTGGATCTGTTGAACCTGCTTGCATTATGTTCCGTATTTTACGCTGATGAATAGAAATCTCCTTGGATCCACGTGCATGCTTTCATGTTGCACAGCCCTGATGTGGAGTTTATTCAGGCTCTGACCTCGGCACCAAACTAAGCAAAAGGAGGAAGCTGGATTCTGGAGAGGAGACGGGCTCATGAAGTAAAAACCCGATAGGGGTGCGTTGGATATTGGTATTGTGTGCAGGTTACACCCTTCTTTGTATACATTAGAGGAACGTCTCTGCGATGTTCAGCCTTTTCCATGTTTGCCTGCAGTGTGAGTGGATGACTGTTGCATTGTGGGACACTGAGGGCGCAGACTGTCATCTGGCGTGATGATCCCTCTGACTCCTGATCCCTTCAAATCCCCGGTGACCCCGAGGCCACGACCTCGGCATCTGGCAGCAGCAGCAGCAGGAGTCACACCTACTGTAAACAGATGCTGTGTAAGATGAAGTCTGAGCTGGACCCGCCCGACACTGACAGATGACTCATTACACATCGATCCGCACTTGTTCGGCTCCGGGCTACACTAAATGATTTGAAGCACACTGTGGATGTTCGGAACGCCCTGCACGGATTCTGTTTGAACCTGCTGTGGTATGGAAGGCTGAGGCTGATAGCAGACGGCCTTTAAAAGTCTGGGAGACAAACGGAGAGCTGGGAGACGCCTCCAGGGAACGTGGTCACTTCCTCCGTGCGACTGATGGCGCCAACGTTCAACTTCACTGAAATTGACTGTAACTGATACTCAGGGTCACAGATGGACGTCCAGAGTCCAAATGAGCATCTCGCTCATACTTAAAGGTTCAGTGAAGGATTTAGAGAGTCGAGGTTTAATGCAACCCAACTCGCTTGTACTGTACTGTACTGTACTGTACTGTACTGAACTGTACTGTACTGAACTGTACTGTACTGTACTGAGCTGTACTCTACTGAGCTGTACTGAGCTGTACTGTACTGTACTGTACTGAGCTGTACTGTACTGAGCTGTACTGTAGTGTACTGTGCTGTACTGAGCTGTGCTGTACTGTACTGAGCTGTACTATACTGTACTGTACTGCACTATACTGTACTGTACTATACTGTACTGTACTATACTGTACTGTACTATACTGCACTGTACTGTACTGCACTGTGCTGCACTATACTGTACTGTACTGTACTGCACTATACTGTACTGTATTGTACTGTTCTGCACTGCACTGTACTGTACTGTACTGCACTATACTGTACTATACTGCACTGCACTGTACTGTACTGTACTGAGCTGTACTGCACTGTACTGTACTGTACTGTATTGTACTGTTCTGCACTGCACTGTACTGTACTGAGCTGTACTGCACTGTACTGTACTGTATTGTACTGCACTGTATTGCACTGTACTGTACTGAGCTGTACTGCACTGCACTGTTCTGCACTGCACTATACTGCTCTGCACTGTACTGTACTGTACTGAGCTGTACTGTACTGTACTGTACTGTACTGAGCTGTACTGTACTGTACTGCACTATACTGTACTGTACTGTACTGTACTGCACTATACTGTACTATACTGTACTATACTGCACTGTTCTGCACTGCACTATACTGTACTGCACTGTACTGCACTGTTCTGCTCTGCACTGTATTGTACTGTACTGTACTTTATTGTATTGTGCTGTACTGAGCTGTACTGTACTGTATTGTATTGTACTGTACTGAGCTGTAATGTACTGTATTGTATTGTACTGAGCTGTACTGTACTGTACTGTACTGTATTGTATTGTATTGTACTGAGCTGTACTGTACTGTACTGTACTGTATTGTACTGAGCTGTACTGTACTGTATTGTATTGTATTGTACTGAGCTGTACTGTACTGTATTGTACTGTACTGTACTGTATTGTACTGAGCTGAGCTGTACCTGTGGCGTCGAACAAAAACATAACGAGTGTGATTTTCAGGTGATTAAACATGAATGATATAAAGATCAGACACACTCGACCTTTAATATTGAAATCATGATTTGCACAATGCAAACATGATAAACTGATAAACGTGGTGAGAGTCACATGTCACGATGTGTTTTGTTTCACGTGGAGCTGACTTTAAAAAAAAACTAAAAAATCAAATGATAAAATTCCAACTGAAATCAAACAAACACAAAATAATAATAATTATAATAATATTTATTTATTTATACAGAAATATATTTCACTTTTTGAACACTTAAACATTTTATAAATTATAGTTATTCTTGATCTGTTCAAACACGTCTGACTGTTTAATTTTCTGCTGAATACTTTCGTCTCTTTATTTTTTTTAATTGTTTTCACTCAGACAAAAATTCTTATTTACCCGAACAGGATGCATATTTCATTTTTAATGAGACGATCAGGTGACAGTAAGTGTGTAAATGTTGGACTCGTTGCTGTTTGGGGGCTCGAGCGTTGCAGGTTTTACGCTGAGCGAAGCCTCTTTCCTTCCTGTGTGTTCTGAAACCTCCGTTTGCTGCAGACAGTCTGGGGTGCAGAGATGGAGGATGGTGGATGGATGATGGTGGATGGAGGATGGTGCATGGTGCATGGTGGATGGTGCGGGGTGCGGGGGGAGGTAGGCAGCGGACATGGCGGCAGGCCAGAATCAATTGGCAGTGTAATGAGATGGCCTGGTGCCAGGTAACCATGGAGCTACCCTCTCTGCCTGTCTACCAGTGCAGAGTTCAAAATTAAACTGAATGAATGGGAGAGAAGGAGGGAGGAGGAGGGAGGAGGAGGGGAGGGAACAAGGCTCTGAAATGGCAGGAGGAGGGTGGCTGATGAGGCTCGGTGGGCTAGTTTGAAACACTGCTGGAAAATATCTCTGGATCCTTATTTCAGATAAGGAATGTAAACTCATCGTCCTCATCATCAAACTGTTTCCACCTGTCTACATTCTGCCGCTGTGCCAACATTAAGCACAAAACCAAGAGAGAAAGAAAAGCTCTTTCCAGATGTCGAGCTCTGGTTTGAGGCTCTTCCTCCATCCGCACTCTTCCTCCTGTCATGGAAGACGTGTTAATATTCAGCATTTGGCTGCATTCTTAAAGTGATTAGTACAAGCCAGTGGATCCTGCAGATGAATAGAAATTAAGTAATTAATACAGTAATTAGATGGTATTCTCCTTCCTGCAGCCTTACCCCTGCTATGTCATTGTGCTCGCTCCTTCTCCGGCTCCTTAAGACGCCGCGTGCCACCCAGAACGGATTCTTTGACTTTGTCACAGTACTGCAGCACGTCCAGCATGAGGACCGTGACTGTGAAGATAATGACCAGAGAGAACAGTCCAGTAATAATCTCATTTATTTAAATGTGTCAGATCTTTATTTAGATGTGCTTTTTTCTTCACAACAAACACAAAAAAACTAAATTCAGCAGTCGCATCATGAACTCAGATTTTGTCAGGACGCAGCAGAACAGTTGTTTTCTGACTCGAAGCCAGCGTCTTTAAAAAGCATCCGGAGCCGGCCCGACCCGGCTGAGGCTCGCCATCCGCTTGTGCTGCATGGCTGAACATACAGGTTATATACTCTGTGTGTGTGTGTGGTGGAGTGCCTCTTATCCTCATATGACCTTTCCTTTGGCGTGCACGGTGGCGTCTTACGTTTTCTAATCAGCGGTATTCAGTGGGTGTGATATACTACAAGTGTGTGTGCACAGTGAACGGCATGTTCGGCCTCACGGCCTGTGAAAAACGCTGAGGCACCGTCAGACTCTGAGACGAGACAGTGGGCCAAGATGTCTGTGGTGTGGATTAATGGGGAGGACTGGAGAAAGGGTGCCGCAGTTGTGCGTGAGCAGAATATTTGATGGGGGGAGCGAGAGGAGGGAACAGCGAGGGACAAGCAACTGCAAGAGATGGGTGAGATGACGGAGGGAGGGTGGAGAGGGTGGAGAGGGGAAAGAATGGACTGAAACATTAAGAAGCAAAGACGTACGAGCACACCTGAATGAAAATGTACAGTAATAAATACAGCTGCTGAACAAAGACACACTGATCCGACCTGCGCACATTTACAGCATGTCGTCCTCGTGCACGTGACGACACACTCAGAGTTCATGACGGACACTCTCAGAGTTCATGACGGACACACTCAGTTCATGACGGACACTCTCAGAGTTCATGACGGACACTCTCAGTTCATGACGGACACTCTCAGAGTTCATGACGGACACTCTCAGAGTTCATGACGGACACACTCAGAGTTCATGACGGACACACTCAGAGTTCATGACGGACACACTCAGAGTTCATGACGGACACACTCAGAGTTCATGACGGACACACTCAGAGTTCATGACGGACACACTCAGAGTTCATGACGGACACACTCAGAGTTCATGACGGACACACTCAGAGTTCATGACGGACACACTCAGAGTTCATGACGGACACACTCAGAGTTCATGACGGACACACTCAGAGTTCATGACGGACACACTCAGAGTTCATGACGGACACACTCAGAGTTCATGACGGACACACTCAGAGTTCATGACGGACACACTCAGAGTTCATGACGGACACACTCAGAGTTCATGACGGACACACTCAGAGTTCATGACGGACACACTCAGAGTTCATGACGGACACACTCAGAGTTCATGACGGACACACTCAGAGTTCATGACGGACACACTCAGAGTTCATGACGGACACACTCAGAGTTCATGACGGACACACTCAGAGTTCATGACGGACACACTCAGAGTTCATGACGGACACACTCAGAGTTCATGACGGACACACTCAGAGTTCATGACGGACACACTCAGAGTTCATGACGGACACACTCAGAGTTCATGACGGACACACTCAGAGTTCATGACGGACACACTCAGAGTTCATGACGGACACACTCAGAGTTCATGACGGACACACTCAGAGTTCATGACGGACACACTCAGAGTTCATGACGGACACACTCAGTTCATGACGGACACACTCAGAGTTCATGACGGACACTGGTTCTGTCTGACGTCTTTTTCCAGTTTAGTTTAAACTTCCTGCAGCTCTGACTCAGCTGTGAACACAAACACAGAAATACCAAAGAAGTGATTTATCAAAATTACTATCATACAGTACACACTAAAAACCTGTTGGTGCTCACTGGAACCAACAAAGAAGTCCATCAAAAATGTTCTTAAAGAACAGTTCTCCTGTAAAGAACCGTTTAATGTTCTCCTGTAAAGAACCGTTTAATGGTTCTCCTGTAAAGAACCGTTTCTGGTTCTGGTTTTAAATCAGATGGTTCTGTTGAAGAACGTGATCAGAGCTGTCGTCGGTTCCTTTTGACTTCACTGAGTCACAGACAGGAAGAGGAAGTGGACCTGTGGTTCTGGTCATAAATTCATGGTTCTTCATATTTTTGTATTTTTTCATTGATTTGTTTCCACGATCAGCTGACGAGCCCAAAACTATCGAGAGGTGATTTGATTTTTATCCGTCAGGACTCGACGATCACTGAAGTTTGAAGCAGAGAGGTCCGAATGTTCTGACAGGAGAAACATTCACACTCTGGTTCTGGACCGTTTTTTAAATTTATTTATTTTTAGTTTTTTACAGATTTATTGAGAAAAAAATCTGCAGGTGAATCCAGAATGAAAATAATTTAATAATAATAATTTCAAGTGTAGTTTCAATTTAAAACTTGGCTGTGAAATGAACATTCAGCATCTTCAGAACAGAACATGAAATAATAAATTCAGCTCGTGATGCAGGAGATGAGCTCGTGTTGTCAGCGACACAGTGTCTGAAGGTCGAAGTGTGAGTGTGGTTAGAGGCGGCGAGCAGAGACAGCCGAGCTGGAAACGTGAAGAGTCCTGACGATGTTTGAAGACGTTGGAGCTGTATCGGCTTTTAAAGGTCATCGCGCTCAGGCGAGCTGCCGTTTATTAAAGGTGGAGCACATGCAACATTTAGGGTGGAGGACGGAGACTACGCCCGACACTGCAGCAAGAAGTCTCTCACAAAGTTTCTCAACTAACTAACTAATCATTAACCGAGCCGGTTAATTATTAGTCACTATGTCGCGTTCACAGGAGGCGGGAATCAGACCAAACTTGTCAATGTCGCTCTTCATCTGGGTTGTCTCGGGTTCTGTCGGGCTTTAACGGGTCACCTTGTTCTGGTTCTGGGGTCGGTCGCTCTGCTGTCTCTTCGGCACCGCCACATGCTGAAAGTCAAATCTGTTCATTTAGATTCAAGTGGTGAGAACACAGACAACAGAAAGGAGGATTCACACACACACACACACACACACACACATTAGATTATTGTTCTTGCAGAGGTCATCAGGGTCGATCAGACGACGCCCTGCTGGAGGCCGACTCAGATCAATCTGAAATATTCGAGCCGGTGCAGGTCACCGCATCAGTGTGTTCATGTCTCAGATGAAGGCTGGAAATATTTTACAAATGAAAACAGTAAACACACACACACACACACACACACACACAGAACAAGCAGTGCAGTGTGTGACACACAGAGCCTGTTGCTGTAAAGGAAGAACAACACGATGGAGTGTGTGAGCGCGGACTTCCCCCGCCTTTAAAAATGGGAAAAACCAGGATGTGCTCATATAAAATAATCTCAGCCGGTTGCATCACTTCTTTATTTAATCAGGAGTTTAGAAATATAGCTGAACACACACACACACACACACACACACACACACACACACACATTAAACAGCACACTGGCTGTCAGAGCGACCATGTTATGTCCTGAAAATACTTTAAATATGAAATGTTGGCATGCGACGCTGAAACAACAAGCAGCCAAAGATAAAATAATAATTCTCCTTGTCTTGTATAAATGTGAAACGTTGAGTGACTCACGGTAACAACAGTGTGCAGATCAGACGTGGCCATGTCGGGCACAATAAGCCGTGTGAGCTTTCCCTGCTCGCCGGGCCAGGTCCAGTTTCTCATGGACCGACAGCACAGCTGTGCGCCGCTCGCCCGGGCTGAAACACGACTAACGGGACAAAGGGCAGAGCGAGCAGAGGAGAGGGGAGACGGGGAGAGATGCTCTGCCTGAATGGCCTCAGCCCTCCCCTGAGCGGGACGGGGGCTCCAGCTCTGCTCCCGGCCCTCAGCCATTTTGGAGAGAGGAAAAGTGTCTGCTTCCCTCTCTCCCTCTCTCCCTCTCTCCTCTCTCACTACGTGGCAGAGCTTGGAAAAGGCTTCGGCTGCTGTTTGTAGCAGCAGAGAAGAAACGTTCTGCAGCTCAAGCTTCTTTGGAGATAACATGAAAAAATTCAGACGAGAAATCTTTTTCTTCCCTTTTTTTTAAATGAATTTTTGTTTCTTGCATTCAGCTGCTAAGCCTCCTCTCTCCTCCTCTCTCCTCCTCTCTCCTCTCTCCTCCTCTCCTCTCTCCTCTCACTCATGCTGTGCCCTTTTCTTTAATAACTCCACTTTTTGTTGGCCGGCTCCTTCCTTCCTTTCTTTCCCCCCTTTTTTTCCTTGTCTCGTTTTAAATTATTATCTTTTCTCATCTCTCAATTTGATTTGATGCAACAGAGTGTAAGACAAAGGGATATGTCCAAATTTTTGGCAGCTCTAAGAAGAGACAGGAGATGCAGCCAAGGATCCTGCTGGGATCCAAAAAAGCCAAGCAGAATGAAGCACCAAAAAAAAAAAAGAAAAAAAGAAACACCACCCTTTCCTTTGCTCGGTCACAAACACACTTTTTCTGTAGCCAGCCCTGCGCTGCTGCGACTCCTCCTCATCCAGATCTTACCGCATTCAACCTTTTGCCATTTCTCTCTTGCCGTACCGATTTTGAGGTTTTTGTACGCCGGAAAAAATGGGCACCGGACAGCGGGTTAGGAGGGCGTAACGGGGAGAACGGGGGACGAGACCGCCTGACTTTGGCTTCTTATTTGTTGTTTTTCAGTCGTTGTCGTGGTGCTTGTAGTTTTTTAGTATTTTCTGTGTTTTAAGGTGTGTGCTCGGATCACCACGTGTTTGTGTGTGAGTGTGTGTGTGCGTCAGTGTCAGCCTCTGTGTTGTGTTCACGGTCAGTGTGTGATGATCTGTGTCTGTTCTTTGAAGGTTCGAGCTGAAGCCGGCCTGCTCGCCTCCTCCAGCCTGACTCCACCTGACGACAGGCTGCGTGTTTGCAGCTGGTATGTTGGCGATTTATTATACTTTCAGATTTTTCTGTAGTTTAGAATCCGCTCGCGATGAATGCATGATTTTATTTAGCAGATAAATGCACAGAAGGTTTTTTGAAGCCACGCTTTTTTTAAAAAAAAATTCAAACTGATTTAGTTTGATTTAGAATTTTTGCCTCCAGTCGTTGTTTCACTTTGTGTTTGATCATTTAGTTTTTTTTAATGAATTAATTTTTTTAAATTTGTGAAGCACACATTTTATTTCCTGCCTCGGTCATCAGCGGCTGACGTCTTTTCACGTCCTCACACACACGCTGGATTTTTCTGTGACATTTGGAAAATAAATGTGGACCTCAGAAGAATGCCGACTGATCAGCAGGTCACACGAACACGGCGTCTGTCTCATGTCATGTGCTCGGCCTGCCTGCTTTAACATTTCAGAGCCACGCTGAAATAATAATTCAGTATAAATCAAATTTCTTTCAGACATTTTCAAACAGACTGAACTCGGGCCGGCGATGCTTCTGTTCTGTCGTTGTGTGGCTGCGCTCAGTCTTCAGGTGGCTTCGTGTTTTTCTGGCTCTCGTCTTGACGCCAGCTGCCACAAACCCGTAGATCCGAACTTGTGGTGACTGGCTGCACAAGCTCGTATCTATAGGTATGTGTCTTCCTGGCAAATGCAGCGCCTGTAAAAGAGTTGGAGCTCGGCGTGTCATTTTCTCTGACAGGTAACAGGTTGTGACTGGAGAGACGAGACTTGTCCGACTCGATTGCCGTCTGTCATTTCTTTCCTTGTTCCCACGACGACCAAACTTCTCCCACGTGCCTCAGCTTTACGCAGCGACCCCACCCAAAGTGGGATGGTCGGGCCACGTGACATGATCTGTGCCGAGCTGGGCCATCGGGTCAGTGCTGCGTGAATGCTGCATCAGATTCCAGATGCTGTGACACAGTTTGGAAGGCTCGCCCAGTGCTCCGCAGGGTGAGGTAGTAGGTTGTATAGTTCAGAGTGACACCACAGGAGATAACTGTACAGCCTCCTAGCTTTCCCTGAGGAAACACCACACACTCTGACCCTGAGGGATTATTTTACACACACACACACACACACACACACACACACACACACACACTGCACAGAGTTTATCGGCTGCCTCTGAACACATCTCGTGTCGTCTTTTGTTTCGGGAGATTAAAAATGTGTTGCACAGACTCACATGGCTACAAAAATTCCCCCTTTTATGACATCATCTGTGGCAGGAAGACAAAATGAAAACAGTCCTGCAGCAAACATGCAGCAAACATGCAGCAAACATGCAGCAGACATGCAGCAGACATGCAGCAGCAGCAGACATGCAGCAGACATGCAGCAGCAGACATGCAGCAGCAGCAGACATGCAGCAGCAGCAGACATGCAACAGCAGACATGCAGCAGACATGCAGCAAACATGCAGCAGCAGCAGACATGCAACAGACATGCAGCAGCAGACATGCAGCAGACATGCAGCAGCAGACATGCAGCAGACATGCAGCAGCAGCAGACATGCAACAGACATGCAGCAGCAGACATGCAGCAGACATGCAGCAAACATGCAGCAGCAGACATGCAGCAGCAGACATGCAGACATGCAGCAGACATGCAGCAGCAGACATGCAGACATGCAGCAGCAGACATGCAGCAGCAGACATGCAGCAGCAGACATGCAGACATGCAGCAGCAGACATGCAGACATGCAGCAAACATGCAGCAGACATGCAGACATGCAGCAGCAGGTCTGCGGGCTGCTCTAATGAAAGAGATGCCACTGAAGGGAAACACCATACAGCCGCAGGGAGGAACGGCGGCTCTGCAGCCAATTATGTACAAAGTTCAGTTTCACTTAACCAGAACGACATATTTCCTGTGTGCAGCGTGCTGAGACACTGAAACAACTTTCACTGCTTCAGACTGAGGAAGACACACACACACACACACACAGCTGATCTGATCTGTTTAAGGTGGAATTCTTTTTCTCACATTAATAATTCCTGCTGAATCCTTCTCAATGTTTTCAGTGTCACACCTTAAAGGTGATCCCCGTCCTGCTGTGTGCTGCTGTGCAGATGTGTGCAGATGTGTGCAGATGTGTGCAGATGTGTACATGTCCCAGGCCAGCGGGTTCGCTGGAGGTGGACTGAGGAGCTGAGGTGGGGGCCTCAGTTCCCGGGACGGGGGCAGCTTCACTTGTGCAGAGCCAGTTAGTTACAGTAGATCATCAGGACACCAGCAGTGTGTGTGTGTGTGTGTGTGTGTGTGATGTGCAGCAGTGTGTTACAGTATACAGCAGGAGGCATACAGGAGCTCTCCCTGGTGACCCCAGCACACACACACACACACACACACACACACACACACACACAGTGTGGGTTTTTGTCTTCATTCACAGTGTCTATAAATAGTGTGTGTGGCTGTTCTGATGTCGGTGCTGTGTGTGTGTGTGTGTGTGTGTGTGTGTGTGTGGTCTGCAGAGGAAGTGGAAGTGAAGAAAGGCACTTTGTAAAACTGAGATGTGTGTGTGCAGGCTGCATGTGATGTGTGAGACAGCAGCATGTGACAGACAGACAGGCAGACAGACAGACAGACAGACAGACAGATAGAGAGACAGACAGGCAGACAGACAGGCAGATAGAGAGACAGACAGACAGACAGACAGACAGGCAGGCAGACAGAGGACAGACAGACAGGCAGACAGACAGACAGACAGAGGACAGACAGACAGACAGGCAGACAGACAGACAGACAGGCAGGCAGACAGGCAGGCCCGTTCTCCTGCTGTCGTTGATCCGGTCCCTCCGTGCTGTCCGTCACAGAGACCCGGTCCTCCCGGTTCCCCCTCGGCGGCCCCCGTTTGTCTCGCGCTCCTCCATCTCTGCTCGGTCTGTGTGCGCGAGCCTTTCTGCAGCCGTGCAGCAGATCAGCGCGAGCTCAGCAACGGCTCCGTTTCCTTCACCGCTGCCTGAACCTGCTCCTCTCCTCCTCTCCTCCTCTCCTCCTTCCTCTCCTCCTTCCTCTCCTCCTTCCCTCCTTCTTCTCTCCTCCTTCCCTCCCTCCTCTTTTCCTTCCTCTCCTCCTTCCCTCCCTCCTCTCTTCCTTCCTCTCCTCCTTCCCTCCCTCCTCTCCTCCTTCCCTCCTTCCTCTCCTCCTTCCTCTCCTCCTTCCTCTCCTCCTTCCTCTCCTTCTGTCGTTCCCTCCCTTTTTCTGCACGGAGCGCGCGCGGTACCACCGTCAGCCTCAGTCACGGAGAAACGGGAGCACGAGACCGGACTTTACCGACCGGAGGACGATTTTTGAAATGAACGGAGACACGCGGAGACAACGACTGTCTTCACCTCCTCTGCCTGTCTCTCTCTCCTCTGCCTGTCTCTCTCTGTCTCTCTCTCTCTCCTCTGCCTGTCTCTCTCTCCTCTGCCTGTCTCTCTCTCCTCTGTCTCTCTCTCCTCTTACAGCAGGCCTGCTCTCAGCTGTGAGGAAATGAATGGATCATTTTATTTCTCTTTCGGCTGCTTCACTGCTGCATGTTACAGGCAGAGAGGGTGGAGGAGGTGGAGGAGGAGGTGGAGGAGGCTCTACAGTTTCTCTGCCCTCAGGGACTCCAGGCTGCAATCTATGAAGCATGGAGGCAAGAAGAGGAGGAGGAGAGGAGGAGAGGGAGAGGAGGTGTGATACAGCAAGAGCAGAGACAGAAAATATGTCACAGATGGAGCCGACAGACAGGCAGGAGGACAGACAGACAGGAGGACAGACAGACAGGAGGACAGACAGACAGGCAGGAGGACTGGCAGGAGGACAGGCAGACAGGCAGGAGGACAGACAGACAGACAGACAGACAGGCAGGCAGGCAGACAGACAGACAGGAGGACAGACAGACAGATAGACTGGCAGGAGGACAGACAGGAGGGCAGACAGACAGGCAGGCAGACAGACAGGTATAGATGTGTAGTAGTGTCACATGGTTTTCAGCAACAGGCGTTTCAGGTTTTTCCCGCGTCTCCGTGTCCGAGCTGATCCTGCTGTAGCTGACGTGGTTTAGGTGGAGGACTTCAGAGGTGGTGCTCTGCTGGTTTGTATGCCACATGCATGTGTGTCTTAGTCATCTGCACCGTCGCCTTTCTCCTCCGTCTGTCTCCGTCTGTCTCGTGTCTGTCTCGTGTCTGTCCTGCTCATCATGCAGCATGCAGAGGTCTTTTATTTTGAAAGGACAGATTTGTTTCCTTCTTTCCTTCCAGTTTCTAAACGTGTTCATCTGTTCTTCACCTGCTTTAACCCTTTCACCTCACCTGTCTCCTTTCATCTGTCCCTCTCTCTCTCTCTCTCCTCCCTCTCTCTCCTCCCTCCCTCCCCCTCTCCCTCACACATGGTATAGTCTTGCATGTCTGAGCAGCAGACGGCGAGACATCAGCTTCATATGCTCGTTGGAATAATCCTTTCAACAAAGCGTGAGCTATGAGCATCAGCTCTTCCTCTCTCTCTCTCTGTCTGTCTCTCTCTCTCTCTTCTCTCTGTCTCTCTCTCTCTCTCTGTCTGTCTCTCTCTCTCTGTTTCTCTCTGTCTCTCTCTCTCTCGGTTTTCCTCAGCTCTCTCTCTTTCCGCCTCATCGTCCTCGTCCTCTGCTCGGCTCAGACGTTCAGATCGGACTGCGGCAGCCTCCGACAGCAACACAGTCAGCTGGGTGAGTTCTCTCGTCTCATCGCCCTCCAAACCTCCTCCTCTTCCTACTCCTCCTGCTCCTCCTCCTCCTCTTCCTCCTCCTCCTCCTCCTGCTCCTGCTCTTCTTCTTCATCTCTTTCTGTGTACCTGGCTCTTCCCTCCGTGAAGTCAGAGTGTGTGATTGACAGGTGCGGCTCAGAGGTGTGTCTCTGATCATGGACGATTTTTGGTGTCTGTGCTGCGTCCTCGCTGTCTGGCTGCTGCGCGTGTGCACGGTGAGTGTGCACGGTGTGTGTGCACGGTGAGTGTGTGCACGGTGTGTGTGCACGGTGAGTGTGTGTGCACGGTACAGGATCTCTGCATGTGAAGTGAAAAAATCCTAACACGATGCAGCTGAGCTGAGCCGGGCCAGGCCGGGCTGTGGCAGCGTCAGGGAGGCCAAAATAAGCCTGAACGTCATGTGATCATAAAGTGCTGTGTGTGTGAGCGTACAGTGTGTGTGTGTGTGTGAGCGTACAGTGTGTGTGTGTGTGTGAGCGTACAGTGTGTGTGCGTGTGTGTGTGTGTTCACTTGCAATAACACGATGCGTGCTCATGATTTATGTCGTGTATCGGTATTTGACTTGACGTGTTGGCGTGTGGCGGCTTCGCTCGGACTCACCGAGACAACGGCCGAGACAGAGACAGACAGAGAGACAGAGACATAGAGACAGACAGAGAGAGAGGAAGCTGCCATTGTCTGCTCCAGCTCAGCCATGGCGCTGGCTCGCTGGCTCGGTGTCGCAGAGGAAAGGCCGGGCAGGATCCATCTGTACCTCTCTCATTCCCTG